>NC_057811.1:348275852-348443745 GCF_018294505.1 Triticum aestivum
GGCGGGCGCGACTCCGGTGGCGGCGGCGGTGAGTGCGGGCGGCGGCGATGTGAGGAAAGAGAGGGGGCGCGGTATTTAAGGAGGGGGGGTCCGGCGGCTTGGGGGAGGGGGCAAGCCGAGCGGGGCGGCTCGTGGCCATGGCGGACACGGCGACGGCGGCAATCCCGTGCGGGAAGAGGAGAGGCGCGAGGCGGGCCGTCGGCTGGGCCTTTGGCCCAGTCGGCGCGCGGGCGTTTTTTTTAAAATAAGTTCTGCGAAAAATAATTCGTAGAAAAATAAATAAAAATCAGAAAAATATGAAATAAATTTTCCCCGTCTAGTTAGAAAATCTAGAATAGGGTGAACATTTTTATAATCCAAAATAAATATTTTGAAAACATGCAATATTTTTAATGCAATAAAATTGCAAATAAAATCCAAATAAATTTCGAATAATGATTTTAACATTTTTCCTCCAGTATTTCAATTGTTTTGGAGAAGTCATATTTTCTCCTCTCGTTTATTTAAAATGAAATATTTTTCCGGAGAGAAAAATAATTAAAACCACAATCCTCGTTTGAAAATCAAATTTGAAAATTCGAGAAAATCCCCAACTCTCTCCGAGGGTCCTTGAGTTGCTTAGGATTTATCTCGGATTTGTCAAAATGCAACAAAACATGATATGCAATGATGATCTATGTATAACATTCCAAATTGAAAATTTGGGATGTTACAAACCTACCCCCCTTAAGATGAATCTCGCCCTCGAGATTCGGGTTGGCTAGAAAACAGGTGGGAGTGGTTTTTCCGTAGATCTTCCTCTCGCTCCTAGGTGGCTTCATCTTCTGTGTGGTGACTCCACTGAACTTTGCAAAACTTGATAACCTTGCTGCGGGTAACTCGGCTGGCATACTCGAGAATCTTCACTGGTTTCTCCTCATAAGTCAAATCACTTTCCAACTGAATCGCTTCCAGTGGCACAGTATCTCTCAGTGGTATCTCAGCCATCTCTGTGTGGCACTTCTTCAACTGCGAAACGTGAAATACATCATGAACTCCAGACAATCCTTCGGGCAATTCCAGCTTGTAAGCAACTTCTCCCATACGTTCCAACACTCTGTATGGTCCGATAAAACGGGGCGCTAACTTTCCTTTAACTCCAAAACGCTTCACTCCTCGAAGTGGTGATACTCGAAGATACACTCTGTCTCCGACTTCGTGAACAGTCTCCTTTCGTTTAGAATCCGCATAACTCTTCTGTCTGGACTGGGCTACCTTGAGCCTATCGCGAATCAACCTCACTTTCTGTTCAGACTCCTTAATCAAATCTGGTCCAAACAACTGACGGTCTCCAACTTCGTCCCATAACAACGGTGTTCTACACCTCCTTCCGTACAAGGCTTCGAAAGGGGCCATCTTCAAACTAGTTTGATAACTGTTGTTATACGAAAACTCCGCATATGGCAAATTGTCGTCCCAACTAGATCCATAATCTAGTGCACATGCTCTCAACATGTCCTCCAAAATCTGGTTGACTCTCTCGGTCTGTCCATCTGTCTGTGGGTGAAATGCTGTACTAAATTCCAGCCTGGTTCCCAACGTTTCATTTAACTGCTTCCAAAACTTCGAGGTAAATTGGGTTCCTCTGTCTGATACAATGGTCCTCGGAACTCCATGCAAACATACGATCCTGGTCATGTATATCTTTGCCAACTTAGCACTGGTGTAAGTGGTCTTCACTGGAATGAAATGAGCCACTTTCGTCAAACGGTCGACTACAACCCATATCGAGTCATAGCCTGAACGAGTCCTGGGTAATCCTGTGATAAAATCCATGCCTATTTTATCCCACTTCCATTCGAGTATCGGCAATGGCTGTAGCAATCCTGCTGGCTTCTGATGCTCTGCCTTCACTCTCTGACATACATCACAAACTGCTACATACTCCGCAATATCCTTCTTCATTCCGGTCCACCAGAAAGTATTCTTCAAATCCAAATACATCTTGGTATTCCCTGGGTGAATCGAGTACGGTGAATCATGAGCTTCTTGCAAAATCAACTCCCTGATCTCCGGATCATTTGGCACATATACGCGGTCCTCGAACCATAAGGTATCGTGCTCATCTTCACGAAATCCCTTGGCTTTTCCTTTGCTCATCTTCTCCTTTATCTCCTCAATCTCCTTGTCTGTCTTCTGAGCTTCTCTGATCCTTTCCATCAAGGTAGACTGAATCTCCAATGTCACTAAATAGCCTCTTGGGACTATCTCCAAACATAGCTCGCGTAGGTCCTCGGCTAACTCCTGAGGTAACTCTCCGGTCATGAGGGTGTTAACATGACTCTTGCGGCTCAACGCGTCTGCTACTACGTTAGCCTTTCCAGGGTGATAATGCAATCTCATATCATAATCCTTGATGAGCTCCAACCATCTCCTCTGTCTGAGATTTAACTCCTTCTGCGTGAAAATGTACTTCAAACTCTTGTGATCCGTGTACACCTCACAATGGTTTCCGATGAGAAAATGTCTCCATGTCTTCAATGCATGCACCACGGCTGCTAATTCCAAATCATGCGTAGCATAATTCTTCTCATGGGGTTTAAGTTGTCATGAAGCATATGACACAACTCTTCCTTCCTGCATAAGCACTGCTCCAAGTCCTCGACGAGAAGCGTCGCAATAAACTTCATAATCCTTGCGTTGATCTGGCAGAATTAACACTGGTGAGGTAACCAATCGTTTCTTCAACTCTTGGAAACTAGCTTCACATTCCTCAGTCCAATTGAATTTGGTGTCCTTCTTCAATAGCTCAGTCATGGGCTTAGCAATCCTTGAGAAATTCTCGATGAATCTCCGGTAGTATCCTGCAAGTCCAATAAAACTCCGGATTTCTCCAACTGTCGTGGGTGATTCCCAACTTGTCACGGTGTCAACCTTGACAGGGTCTACTGCTATTCCTTCTCCAGAAATAACATGTCCAAGGAATCCAACTTCCTTCAACCAAAACTCACATTTGCTGAACTTGGCGTATAACTGATGTTCTCTGAGCTTCTCAAGTACCAATCGTAAATGCTCCTCATGCTCTTCTTCATCCTTGGAAAAGATTAAAATATCATCAATGAACACCACGACGAACTTATCCAAAAACTCCATAAACACTTTGTTCATCAGGTTCATGAAATAGGCCGGTGCGTTAGTCAGTCCAAATGACATAACGGTATACTCATACAATCCATATCTGGTGGTAAATGCCGTCTTAGGTATATCCTGCTCTCGAATCTTTAACTGGTGGTATCCTGATCGTAGATCGATCTTGGAAAATACCTTAGCTCCTTGCAGGCGGTCAAACAAATCGTTGATCATCGGCAATGGGTACTTGTTTTTGATGGTCACTTCATTCAATCCTCGGTAATCAACAACCATCCTTAGTGATCCATCTTTCTTCTCCACTAGAAGTACTGGTGATCCCCAAGGTGACGAACTTGGGCGAATATAGCCTTTATCCAGTAACTCCTTGATCTGCTTCTTAATTTCCTCCAAATCCTTTGCGGGCATCCTGTACGGTCTCTTAGCTATTGGCCCTGTGCCTGGCAAAAGTTCAATCAAGAACTCAATGTCTCTATCCGGTGGCATGCCTGGCAACTCTTCTGGAAATACATCCGGATAATCTTTCACCACTGGTACTTCCTCCTGTACAACTCCTGATAAGGAATTTACTTGAGTCCTCTTCGGCATATGCCGGGATACATACTTGATCCTTTTTCCTTTTGGGGTGGTAAGCAAAATCGTCTTGCTGGCACAATCGATGTTTCCTCCATACAACGATAGCCAATCCATTCCCAAAATCATATCCAAACCTTGCGATTCCAAAACAATGAGATCTGAGGGGAAAACATGCCTACCAATGGCCAATGGTATCTGAAAACATCCTTGGGTGGCCATATACTCTGCTCCTGGCGAGGTTACTAACATAGGGTTTCTGAGAACTTTGGTGGACATCTTAAACTTATTCACGAATCCCCTTGATATGTATGAATGCGATGCACCAGTATCGAAAAGAACAGTTGCAGTAAATGACTTAACCAAAAACTTACCTATTACTGCATCAGGCTGAGCTTCAACCTCCTCCACGCTCACGTGGTTCACATGTCCTTTGTTGAACGGGTTCGGCTTCTTCCCAGAGCTTCCATTGCCATTTCCATTTTGGGCTTCAGGACATTCATTGGCATAATGTCCATTCTTCTGGCACTTAAAACAAGTGACTTGGCTCAGGTCCCTCTTGGCTGGGGTAGATGGGTTGGTGCGGTTCTGTCCGTTGCTTCCTCCATTCCCATTACCATTCTTGGAGCCATTATGGTTGTGCGAACTACCTCCTCCATGGGTATGCTGAAACTGTCCTCCCGGCTTTGGGGTAAATCGAGGCTTCTGTTGAGCTCCTGAGTTATACTTCCCTTGTCCATACTTCCTCTTACGGTTTTCAATCTGCTGTTGCTTCCCTTCAATCATGAGAGCTCTATCTACCAGCTCCTGGTAGTTGTTGAAAGTTGCTACCATCAACTGCATGCTTAGTTCATCATTCAGTCCTTCCAAAACCTCTCCTGCTTGGCAGCATCTGTAGCAACGTCATCTGGTGCATAACATGCTAACTTACTGAAATCTTCCACATACTGGCCTACGGTGCGTCCTCCTTGGCGTAGGTTGCGAAACTCACGCTTCTTCATAGCCATAGCTCCTGCTGAAACATGAGCTGTACGAAAAGCTTGCTGAAACTGGTCCCATGTGACAGTGTCAATAGGGTGTGTGGCTGTATACTTCTCCCACCATGATGCTGCGGGTCCATCAAGCTGATGTGCGGCAAAACGCACTCTTTCCGCATCTGTGCATCCTGCAGTGGTCAACTCCCTTCCAACTTTGCGGAGCCAATCATCCGCTACAATCGGCTCGGTGCTACTGGAAAACACCGGCGGGTTTAGCCTCAAGAAACGGGCTAAGTGATCAACAGATGGTGGTGGCGGTGGGTTGTTGTTGTTGTTGTTGTTGCCTTGGTTCTGAACTAACACTTGCATCAGGGCATTCTGTTGCTGAATCAACTGGGTGATCTCTGGCGGAAAAACAAATCCGGTGTCGCGTCTCGGAGGCATCTGATAGGTTTAGAAAAGACGAGAGTTAAGAATAGAATGAGGTCTAGAGAGAAAACACTACCCATATGCTCATGAGACAAATTCAATCAATATCACTCAATCAATTCAAACAAGGCAAAACAATCGATCTAACTAGCGTTACAAAGTGCTAGAACTATACTATTGAATGGGGGAAAAACTACTACTGATATGGTGGTCTACTAAAAATTCTGATCCGTTGAAGACTCCATGATGTCTGCTCCAGCTTCATCAATCCATTCGTCTTCACTTGGTTCCGAGTCGGTGTCGTCGATGATGATGTAATTATCCGGACAAGTGCATTCGTCGACTTCTGCTTTTGGCACTGGATTTCCCATGAATGCTCCAATCTTCTTCTCCAGGTCGTCAATCTTCCCTACTAGCGCGTTGATTCCCTCCAAGTAATCTTCGCGTGTAGTCTTAAGTTCTTCTTGGAGTTCCTTGATCTTCGTGAATGCCTTCTTCAGTTCTTCCTTGTCCATGCACATCTGATTCTCCTGGCGTCGAATATGTTGGTTCTGCTCCTGGATGAAAGCTGCAATTGATCCATCCTTCTTGGTTCTGATCATCTCCCATTGCGCGTCTCGACGTCCACAAATCTGATAAATTGTATCCTTAAGCTCCTGGTGGTAGACTTCTCCGATGCGTCCCATGGCGATGTGTGCGGCCATGCTCTTCCCTAAACTCCAAGTTGGTGCTTCGAAAACCAATCTCATGGCACTAAACATCCTTCCTGGAATGATAACTTGAATCTTCCAGCTCTCCTCTTCAGGTAATGTGGCGTTGTAGGTTCCGGTGATGCTTGGTATTCCTATGTTCAAGTACTTGGTGACTTCCTTCAAATGTCGACCAAACGGCGTGTCTTCATCCGGTTGCATGAACTTGCTCCTTGCATTCGCCATTCCTAAAAGAGTAGAAAGTGGAGAGGGGTCAGAAATGAGAAGAGAGAAGCTTTCTAGGGCTTAAGCTTAGTGGTCGTGTCCTATAGTCAGCGTGTGCTCTGATACCAACTTTGTAGCGACCAGACCTCAAATGGCCTGTGCTGCTGTGCACCAGTGTCATCCCTGGATCAGTAATGCTGACACGCACAGTACAAATGGAGGATTTATAACAGAGTAGCAATCACACACTTATTACATCGAATATCTCCAAAGAGATTAGGTATAATAAGCATGGCTTAAGGCCATCTAATAACGATAACAGCGGAAGACTTGGAAGATAGGTGAGTCCATCACTCCAGCGGCATCACTGAGTATAAGACCACGACCTAAGGCATCTTACTCGTCGTCTGAAAAGTCTGCAACATGAAACGTTGCAGCCCGAAAACGGGTCAGCACATAGAATATGCTGGCAATGTAACACATAGAGAATAATGAATAATAACAATGCTATACTACATGCAAATATGGCTGGTGGAAAGCTCTATGGTTACAGTTTTTGCGAAAAGCCAATTTTATCCTACTTCAAAGGAATAAGTTTTATTTAACTATCATGGTGGTTGTGAAACATTGAGATGGTTGACAGCATCTCAATCCCAATTAAAAAGTCATCAATAACCCAACAAAATTAATTAGAAGTAACATAGTGTTGAGATTCACATGATAATCCAAGTACCAGATACTCAAGTTGTCCATAACCGGGGACACGGCTAACCATGATTAGTTTGTACACTCTGCAAAGGTTTGTGCACTTTTCCCCACAAGACTTGATCTCCTCCGTTGGATTACTCGCACTACATGGTGTTTGAGTAACGGATGACCAAGACACAGTCTTTCAGAAGTGTTTGCACCTTACGTATGGGTAGACAGTTACACCTACTTTCCCCTACATCTGCTAGTCTACCACTGTAAGAGTTCACACAACTTAGTCAACTATGCTAGAGCCCATAATAGCTTGCGGCTGCACACGGAAGTTTCTAGCATGAATAATCTCATGATCCCTTTGAACCTGGGTGGCGGTCCAAAAGAAAAACAGGCAATCCTGGAATACCCAGGTACCTCAATCCACCCAGATGTGAGTTTAAGTTGCCACCTTAAGTAAACCATTAATTAACAATCTCACATCTGTCATGAATTTCACTCAAACCCAATCCACGTCTACGAGCATAGCATGGCAATAATAAAAGCAACGTAGAAGTAACTCCCAAGGGTTTGATAAAATAAAACAGGTAATAGGTACTACCTCAACTACTTCCCAATACCCACAATTTAATTAGATCCTAATCATGCAATGTTTGAGGAAAACAGATCTAATGCAATAAAACTGGGTATGAACGGGATATGATCAAAGTGTTACTTGCCTTGCTGATGATCCGCAAAACCTAGCGATTCGAAGTAACAAGCGGCACACTCCGGGTACTCTATCGCAAACAAACACGCATACAATCAGTACTCATCTAATGCACAGGTAAAACTCGAATGAAAGATCCAACCAGAAAGTTCAAATTAAGAACTCCGGTTTGCAAAAAAATCAACTCGAAAGAAGCAACGAAAGTCAAACGGCGGAAGAAAGAAACTTCGTTTGCTAATCTGGATCTAGGTCAAATTTTACTGTAGCAAAAACTTGTTTGAGTAGGTTAAACGGAAAGAGAATTTCGAGACGAAACTCTAGGCGCTTGAATCGCCTGATTCCAATAAACGAGCGAGAAGTTAAACAGAATCGAAGATTCGACCAGAAATCGAATCTGAGATAATCGCAGAAAAATCCGACGAAAAAGAAAAACGGACGAACGGTTAAATAACGGACGTTCGTTAACAGAGAAAAACCGACGAACGCGTTCGTTAAAACGAACGGTTCGGTGAACGCTCGTAAAATAATAAAACCGAAAAAAACCGATCTAGGGTTTTTTTTAAACGAAGGTTTTTTTAAAAAAACAAAAAACCGGCAAGTCAACGAGCGGCGGGCATACCTCGTCGGGGCTACTCCGGCGAGGGCTCCGGCGGAGCTCCCGCTCGGGCGCGAGGGGCGCGGGGTGCGGGGCTCGGGGGGAGCGAGGGGCGGCGGCTCCGGCTACGAACGGGCGGCGGCGGGCGCGACTCCGGCGGCGGCGGCGGTGAGTGCGGGCGGCGGCGATGTGAGGAAAGAGAGGGGGGCGTGGTATTTAAGGAGGGGGGGTCCGGCGGCTTGGGGGAGGGGGCAAGCCGAGCGGGGCGGCTCGTGGCCATGGCGGACACGGCGACGGCGGCGATCCCGTGCGGGAAGAGGAGAGGCGCAAGGCGGGCCGTCGGCTGGGCCTTTGGCCCAGTCGGCGCGCGGGCGTTTTTTTTAAATAAGTTCCGCGGAAAATAATTCGTACAAAAATAAATAAAAATCAGAAAAATATGAAATAAATTTTCCCCGTCTAGTTAGAAAATCTATAATAGGGTGAACATTTTTATAATCCAAAATAAATATTTTGAAAACATGCAATATTTTTAATGCAATAAAAATTGCAAATAAATTCCAAATAATGATTTTAACATTTTTTCCTCCAGTATTTCAATTGTTTTGGAGAAGTCATATTTTCTCCTCTCGTTTATTTAAAATGAAATATTTTTCCGGAGAGAAAAATAATTAAAACCACAATCCTCGTTTGAAAATCAAATTTGAAAATTCGAGAAAATCCCCAACTCTCTCCGAGGGTCCTTGAGTTGCTTAGGATTTATCGAGGATTTGTCAAAATGCAACAAAACATGATATGCAATGATGATCTATGTATAACATTCCAAATTGAAAATTTGGGATGTTACAAGCCATAACGACAAGCAAGCGAAAAAGAGGCAAACGGAAAGGAGAGGGCGAATAAAACGGCAAGGGTGAAGTGGGGGAGAGGAAAACAAGAGGCAAATGGCAAATAATGTAATGCACCTACACAAACAAATAAATCCTCGCAACCAACGCAATAAAGGGGTTGTCAATCCCTTCACGGTCACTTACGAGAGTGAGATCTGATAGATATGATAAGATAATATTTTTGGTATTTTTATGATAAAGATGCAAAGTAAAGAAAGCAAAAATAAAAACGGCGCCTGAAATAGCTTGTTGTTGGGAGACTAAATATGATGGAAAATAGACCCGGGGGCCATAGGTTTCACTAGTGGCTTCTCTCAAGAGCATAAGTATTACGGTGGGTGAACAAATTACTGTTGAGCAATTGATAGAATTGAGCATAGTTATGAGAATGTCTAGGTATGATCATGTATATAGGCATCATGTCCGAGACAAGTAGACCGACTCCTGCCTGCATATACTACTATTACTCCACACATCGACCGCTATCCAGCATGCATCTAGAGTATTAAGTTCATAAGAACAGAGTAACGCTTTAAGTAAGATGACATGATGTAGAGAGATAAACTCATGCAATATGATATAAACCCCATCTTGTTATCCTCGATGGCAACAATACAATACGCGCCTTGCTGCCCCTACTGTCACTGGGAAAGGACACCGCAAGATTGAACCCAAAGCTAAGCACTTCTCCCATTGCAAGAAAGATCAATCTAGTAGGCCAAACCAAACTGATAATTCGAAGAGACTTGCAAAGATAACCAATCATACATAAAAGAATTCAGAGAAGATTCAAATATTGTTCATAGATAAACTTGATCATAAACCCAAAATTCATCGGTCTCAACAAACACACCGCAAAAGAAGATTACATCGAATAGATCTCCACAAGAGAGGGGGAGAACATTGTATTGAGATCCAAAAAGAGAGAAGAAGCCATCTAGCTAATAACTATGGACCCGAAGGTCTAAATTAAACTACTCACACATCATCGGAGAGGCTATGGTGTTGATGTAGAAGCCCTCCGTGATCAATGCCCCCTCCGGCGGAGCTCCGAAAAAGGCCCCAAGATGGGATCTCACGGGTACAGAAGGTTGCGGCGGTGGAATTAGGTTTTTGGCTCTGTATCTGGTAGTTTGGGGGTACGTAGGTATATATGGGAGGAAGAAGTACGTCGGTGGAGCAACGTGGGGCCCACGAGGGTGGAGGGCGCGCCCAGGGGGGTAGGCGCGCCCCCTACCTCGTGCCTTCCTGGTTGATGTCTTGACGTAGGGTCCAAGTCCTCTGGATCACTTTCGTTCCAAAAATCACGTTCCCGAAGGTTTCATTCCGTTTGGACTCCGTTTGATATTCTTTTTCTGCGAAACTCTGAAATAGGCAAAAAAAAACAGAAATTCTAGGCTGGGCCTCCGGTTAATAGGTTAGTCCCAAAAATAATATAAAAGTGTATAATAAAGCACATTAATGTCCAAAACAGAATATAATATAGCATGGAACAATCAAAAATTATAGATACGTTGGAGACGTATCAGACACGCAGGCATGTCTATGTATATAGAAAGGGTCGATGGGGATTGTGCGTGTGTATGCTTGCGAGAGGAAGAGTGCTTGTAATAAAGGTTAGTGAAAATAGTCGTAAATGGTTACGAGAGGGAGGGAGGGTTATATCGAGAGCATGTGTGCGAGAAAGACACCTTGCGAGAGAGTGTGTGAGCATGTGTGAGAGACCACCGATGGAGAGTGAAGCTACACGTACAAGACTGCTGTATACATTGATTAAAGATATAAATTGTATCCAAATATTAGGATGGGATCATGATATTTGCAATTCGCGTAAGGAAGGGTCATTGATCCATCAGACATCTAGATTCTATCGAATTTGAGCATGTCTATGTTATTATTCGACACAATTGATCCACATAGTTAGTATTTTGAACTCCAGAAAATGCATCGCTTTAGCAATCGAATATAAACGTGACTATAGGTCATGTTGTGTGTGTAAAGCACATTATACATACGAAAGTTACACAATGAACATTATAAATAGCTACCTATGAACTAGCATACATTTGAATTCAACTTAAGGTGGTTTTAAAAAATCGAATTCAACATGAAGTCCATTCAATTATTTGAATTTGATATCATGGCATTTGTAAATCATACCTAAATTATGGGGGCACCAATCTTTGCTCTTATTTTGTACATAATAGCATATGTAGTCATGTACAAAATAGATTCTAATTTAGCTCCTCCATTCCAAAATAATCGTAGTTATAGGATTTTCAAGTGTCAAAATTTCAAAAAGAAGCGGATAATTTAATGAGGTTTTCAAACATACAAGGTCAAATTTAACGTTGTCTATTTAGGTCAATCCTCAAAGTTCAAGAGTACTCTAAATGTGAATGCTTGTGTTTCAAAATTTCAAACAAAGCGCCAAAAGAGCCTCTACTCGCCCGAAACCGCGTGAGACCAATGTTTGGTAGTACAAGGAAATTACTTTTCTAATAACTCTGACCCGTGAAACCTACCGGCCCGACGTCCAAAGGTCTAAACCGGGGTAGGTTTGTAGCTTCATCTAGACGCCACGCAACCGCCTCCGAAAAACATTCATAAACAATGGCCGCCTAAGCACATGTGCGAGCGGCCGGAATCGCTCCCGCCCGCTATTTGGGACACCTGGGATTACCATCCTACCCCCGACCCACAGTAGGTCCGAAATTTAAGAGGGGGGCAAAGTTTGTACTTCCCCCAAATTTCAAACAAGCGCGTCCCATCTTCTGTTCAAAAAAGCCAAAAACAAGCGCGTCCCTGACCGAAACATGGTTCTCCCCCCTCCCCCCCCCCGCCCACCCGTCCGATTCCCCATTCGTACTCCGTGGGCGCAAAAACTACCTCTCCACCAGCCGCGAAACCCCGGCGTCCTCCGTCCGCCACCCCATTCCACCCATCAACCGCCGCCCTCCTCCATCACGCCGGAGCCGATACCCCGACGTCGTCGTCCACCGCAACCTCAACCGCAACACCCTCCACGGCTAGTAGTTGAAGCCGAGGCTGAGTCGTCCGTACCCGAGCCAGTTCAACCACGGCGTCCTGTGCCTCACCGCTGCCGCTCCAACTTCGCCACCCTCCACCGCACCGGAGTTGTTCCTGCTACGCCGTCCTTCGCCGCCTCGGATCTGCTTCCCCTCCGCCGACATACAGCCACGGCAACACAGTCAACAATTTGGCCATGGGTTCGTCCAAGCCTGCACCCTCCAGAACATCGGTTTCCCCGGCAAAAAGAAGAAGATCGGAGCGACATGTGGAGGCGACCACACCGGCAACCTAAAACTCTTCCCTTATTTGTGCAAATCTTACGTGTCTACTTGCACGGTATTCATCCCACAGAAGACACTAGTTGACTGCTTCTTCTTGATACTAGATGTTCCTAGTAACTCGCGATACACAAGGTTTCTCCTCATATACTATTTCACCTTAGCTAGAGGTCCGTCGCCCCCCCTGAATTTCAATTCCTGGTCAGTTGATTCCCAATTAACGGAAGCATTCCCCGGCGTAACAGGCGCTAGTCCGCCTATTACGCCGGGGAAGCAGTGCCTCGGTGTTTATCTTAGGGGCGTGTGGGGCCTAGAGCTACTAGCGCCTGATCTGGAGGTCGGCCGGGATTAAAGGGATGGCCTGGGGGCGCTGCCAAGCACGGCGGTGGTGTGAGGTCGAGGGGAGGGCGGGGCGGCGGAGGCAGGGGTCTGGGCCGGTGGTCGCTGGCGGTTCGAGAAAGATCCTCAATAGTGACTGGCGGGAGGTAGACGAAGGCCATCTGCCCGTTCCTTATAGATCGGACGGTTCATTAAAAAAATCGACTGACCTATTTATTTTCAGTCGACTGTTATCTTTATATGACCACATGTGGTGGTGTGCTGGAGGAGTACCTGCATTTCCTGTGCTCATATATTACAAAATCATACGGAGTAGACTCTAATTTTGTTTGCCATGCAATGTTGTAGAGCTATCATATGTCTCCTGTTATTTATTTTTCAGCCACCTGCTATCTGCTACTTTTACAGTGCACTAGTTCTGCACACACTTCACCCATACTCTCACTATTGTGTTTTTATGCAAGGGTATTTCAGACTCTGCTGCTATGAGAGAAGCAAAAGAGAAAAGAGAGAAGTCGCTCCAGCGTCGTACGCGGAGAGGCCAGACACGTTTCAGCCTTATAATAGGTGCAGTGTCGGCAGATGGAGACGGTAAACGTAGCTCTGGAGTTGATGACCTCGCTCGCAATGAACCACCATCCCAGGTGCTTGCTTTAACTTCGCGGTGTCATATGTGGTTGCATGTTCCATATGGTGTCTAGCTTGTATTCGAAAGGCCGAAGTTGGTCTTTATTAAGATAAGGAAAGATATTTTTTACATGAACCACCATCCCGTGAGCACCAGATGACAAATAGCTAGTCAGGGCACTGGCCGAGCCAATGACAAGCCCAACAAAGAGAGGCATCACCTGGAAGCCAACTAAAAAGCCGCGATGGTGGCGAAGCAGCCCGCCTCCCACCAGGCTCTCAGGTCCTAGATGATCATGCTCACCACTCCAGCCGGATGTCTAGCTTGTATTGCTTCCAATTTGGTTAAATTGCATCTGCTTAGCTTACACATTATACCTTTGAATATGACATGCCTTTCTGTTTTTGGTACATACTAGTACATCTGTGTATTAACCATGTTCTTACATCAAACTAATGTTCTTGTGTGTCCCTCATCAATCACTTATGATGAGGCAGCCAGGCAAGTGGATTACTCCTCATTTAAAGAATGCAGCGTCAGCCTCCCGACATGATTCTCAAGAAACAACAAGGCTAGATGAAGATAGTGAACGTAGCTCTGTAGTTGATTACCGCATTTCCCCTACACTAGCATCCCAGGTGCTTGCTCTAACTTGGCAGCGTGATATGTGGTTGCATGTTGCATATGGTGTCTAGATTGTAATTCTTCCAATCTGGTTAAACTGCATGTGCTATTCTGCTTAGCATATACATTATACCTGTTAATGTGACATGCCTTCCTGTATTTAGTACACAGTACATCTGTCTATTAAGCATGTCCTCACAAAAAACTATTGTTTTTTGTATCCCGCATAAATCAATATGACGAGACACCTTCAGTATATGCAGTGTGATATTAGTTGATCTTTGATATGATTTATAGCATGCGCTGCTTCTAATTTGTTGAAATGCCATTTATGATGGGACACTTTGAACTTGGCAGAGTCATATTGGTTGCATCTTTCACGTGGTGTCTAGCTTGCATTGCTTCTTATTTGGTGAAATGGTTTCTTCTTAGTTTACACAAACAGTTGTGAATATGCCATGTCGTCCTATTTTTCGTATTATTCCATCCTGGAATCATGTGTTTGCCTTACATCAAAGTAGTGATTGTCAGTATCATGCACGAATGAGTTCTGAAGAGTGAATTTTATTGCTTTTTCTTGTCGGTTTTACTTGACAATTCAAAATCAATAAAGCGGAAGGAAGTTAGCAAGGCAGCGGATGAAGGTGCTCCTTCCAAATGGAGGGCCTCTACAGATTCTACTCCTCCATCCCCCCAAGATGATTTCCAAGACAACACATGCATAGATACTCAACGTAGCTGTGTTGGTGATGAGCACGTCTCCCCTAGTGCACCATCACAGGTGCTCCCTCTAACTTGGCACTGTTATATGTGGTTGCATGTTATGTATGATGTCTAGCTTGTATTGCTTCTAATTTTGTTGAATTTCATCTGCTTAGTTTACACATTATACTTGTGACTAAGACACGTGTCCTGTTTCTAGAACATACAATATCTGCCCACACCATGTTCTTACATCAAAGTACATTTGTTCTGAAGAACTAAATTGTTATTCGTTTTTCTTGTCGGCTTGACTTAACATGACACAGAGAAAGAGGAAGCAAGACAGAACGACAGGGAAAGGGAAGCGGAACAATCCTGCAGATTATGTTGGTGCTGATGGTGCAATAGAAGGTCAAAGTCCAACGGAAAATTGTACCGACAGGGTATCCCGTGCTACACGAGCTACAGAACAAGCCAAACAAAAACAAATAGCTGCCACCAAACAAGCAGAGACAACTCTAGTTGTTGCAACACCTTCCACAATACCACCAGTTACATGATTTACTCGTTGGTCAACTCAGCTAGCAGCACGTTCCCAAGCTCCCTTGCCACCTGACACTACTTCCGAAGCACTCTTGACACAAGATGAGTTGGCAAGATCAGATGAACTTTGTGAGCTTCAACAACAAGAAGGTAGTTGCTGGAGTCAAGTTACAGTTGCATGCTTCTTTATATGTAGTCTCACAGTTTGATGTACACTAACACTTCCTATGTTTGTTGTTGGACTAGCACCTAGGCGCAAGAGGAAACAAACATCAGGGATAATGCTCGATAGGTTAACTAAATCTAGAGGAGGAAGAATGGAGATCCGTTTTGAGGCAGGTTTAAAAAGGCCACGTGATGCTACAGAGTCAGCCAAGTTAGTATCAGACGCAGCGGTTGCTGTTAGGTGTCATGTACGTATCCTCCCAACATGGATTCAGTACAGGAATGACAAAGACGAAACCCAGTTCAACACCTTCCTCGACCATTTATCTGTAAGTATGGTTATGTATGGAAACTAGTAGTATCGTCTTCCTCTGTCCAATACTTTCTAGGTTGCTGATAATGAGACTCCCATAATTTTCAACAGACGAGGTTCAAGTTGGATAGCCAAGATGATGCAACCAGACAAGCTCGCACCCATGTTTTCAAGTCTGCTCTGCGACAGTATCGGTATAACTTGAGGAAAACTCACTTCGAAGGCAAGGCTAACAGTGAACTTGCCCAAACATCTCCAGTGGAAAATATATCTGATGAAGACTGGAGAGGCCTCGTTAAACACTGGTCCGATCCGAAGTATCAGGTACATTATATATATGTCATCAGATCACATGTTGAAGTCCTACTTACGCATGTGCCACACAAATCTATCTTCTTGTAGGTGAACTATTCAAAGAAAAAGGCCAACCGTACGAAAGTGAAATTCCAACAGACGACAGGATCTCGTAGCTATATTGCACACTGTGAGGCTCTTGTAATTAGCTGTTGTTTCACTCTTTTCGCTGTACCATATTATCAGATCTATATTGACTTGTTCCAAATGCAGAGGAAAGCCCGCAAGGACCAAAAAGTACCTGAACCAAATGCTGTGGAAATCTTCAAGGACTGTCACACCAGCAAGAAGAAGGGCATGACTACACCAGTCAAAACCGCTGTTGTAAGTCCTTAATCCTCATGCCTTTTAACTACTACTTACTCTGACTTGTTCCTTGAACTGCATGGTTTGCATCCAATGTCTATTACTCTTTTCAATTTTATACACAATTGTCTTAGCGTATCATTGCACCTTACAAGGTTTAAAAGAGGGGAGTGATGTTCCTTTGATCTTGACCTGTAATCTAGTTCCGTGCTGGACTTGCCCACACAATGTTACAATTGCCTATTTGTCTGTTCTTAGTTGTTTTGTGATATGAATGATGTCATACTATGTTTACCGTATTATAAACTTCGTCTCTTTGTCCTTAGCCCTCAATACAATGTGAAGAAATAGACAATACATTAGCGATGGTACATGGTCATATGTTTGGAACCTGGTTTTATTATGTACTTTGCAATAAAATACAACTATTATTTTACATGGGTTCACTAGAATAAGTTCTGTATATAGACCAAAGCTATTTTGTTTGGTTTTGCTACCTCCTTAATATCTTATGTTCTGGTACTACTAATGTAAAACCACAACTTTTCAGCGAGCTATGGAAAAAATGGTGGAACCGCCACCTTCTGAAGGTGGCGAGGCAACTATAACCGCAATGTCAGCTCTTGCTGCAGTGGGTCAGTACCTGTCCACTAACAGTGCCAAAAGCACGTTCCTGCGTAATACTGGCTTGGTTGTTAAGGCAATCTCGTCCAAACTGCCTCATGATCAAGATATGCAAGCTCAAAACAATGTTGTATCTGCGCTCCAGACACATGTCCATTCCCTAACAGAGAACCTTTGTGAAACAAGGAGAGACATTGTTTGATGTTGTCAAGATATGCATGGTTTTGAAACCAGACTATCAGACATTTGCTATGTTGTTCAGGAGCCTAGGAGGACTGAAGGCGAAGGTTATGGTGCTCCATCAGACAATATAGCATAAAAACGTAACAGTCAGGTCAAATGAACTGAGCTTCTGAACTTCTGGTGGTGCATTTATCTGCTAGACTGTTAACTTTTATGCCAACCTTCCTTTTGTTTTACAGTTGTAATTTGTTTTGGTGCGATACAAAATTTGTTCTTAACGTGCAGCCACCGGCTGAAGAAAACAGCAAGCCATTTTTGTATTGTGTAGGGTGTTCCCTATATTTGCACTGGTGGCGAACCTTGATGCCCACCGGCTGTAGTTAACATGGGCCTCCTACGGGCCGTAGAAACAATGGGCCTTCTAAGGGCCGTAGAAACAATGGGCCTTCTACGTGGTGTAGAAACAATGGGCCTTATACGGGTCGTAGACACAATGGGCCTTCTATGGGCCGTATCATCAATGGGCCTTCTACGGGCTTATGATCGGTTGGCCAAACATGGGCCAATAACATACCACATTATGGCCGTAAATGGACTAGAGTTGAAATCGTCCGTTCATGGGCCGACCATAACGGGCCGTCGTTAATCAGCCGTATTTTGATGACGCTATGAAAACGGCCCAACATATTAACGGGCCACAAACGGGCCGACTGTAACCACGGGCTGAATTTGGCCCACAAGCAGAAAATGACAGTAAAGGGCCGTAAGTAAACGAATGTGGAAATGAGCCCAAGAATAAATGGGCCCCGAGAAGGCCGAAAGATAACATGGGCTGGAAACGGCCCAACAGAATAATGGGTCGTTAATGGGTATAAAGTGACACACTGTTCATTACGGGCCAGTTTCACCACGTGCCGTTAATGGGTATAAAGTCATACACTATTCATTACGGGCCAGTTTTACCACGGGCCGTTAATGGGCCGAGAGTAATAAGGGCCTCATATGGGACGAAAGACGTCATGGGCCATACATGGGCCGGAAGTTAAAACGGGCTGGAATTATATTGGACGGCCCAGATGACGCTACTGGGCCTAATTCGGATAGGCCGTAAACGGGCCCTGGGTTAGCGGGTTGTAAATGGGCTATATGCGAACAGGCCGTTAACAGGCTTGCCGTGGGCCGGCCCGCCACCTTTTCACCAAGTCAAACGGGCCGGCCTTTTCACAGGAATGGGCCTCTGTTGGGCCGTGCCACGTGTCGACGTATCATAGGCGCTTTGGGTCCAATGAGTGGATGACATTTGTCCCATCGGTGAGCCGACACGTGTTTCCTCCAGCCAATGATGATTTTACACGTGGAAAATCCCCATTGGTCGGGGCTGTTAATGGGTTATCGGATCCAAAACTAGACCCGATAGCTTAACGGCGTTCCGTTACAGTGGATGCCACGTGTCGGTCACCCTTGACGAAAGCACTTCTGTGACGCGCGATTTATTGTCATGGAAGTGGACACTTCCGTGATGATAATTTTGATAATGTCATGGAACACTTCTACGACAGCACATGTATGACTCTTGATTCTGTCATAAATTTGTCATGGATGTACATGCATGACAGAAAACGTGACCTACTGTGACAAACACGTATCATCACGGAAGTGTATTTTTTGTAGTGTAGCTTGCTACTGTTCCGGAACACATGGATAGACATCATTTGTCCTTGTTTGCTCCTGTGTGTGTCCCTTCGGGGAAATATCACACGGTGTTTACTGGAGTCCTTTGTAGGCTCGCTACGACTCGGTTACACTCGCTGCTGACCGACATGTGCATTATTGGGTCATGTATGCCCGTCCCTGTAAGTTTGTGCCACCTTGGGTTCACGACTAGTCATGTCGGCCCGCTCTGCATCTCGAAGATGCATGCAGCCATTTTATTAATTATTCATAAGGACCTTACAAAGCATTACATCAATATGTCTGAATCCGCTATCTTGGCAATAACTGTTGCTACTCCTCCACTGGATGAAGGGATGCAGAATACTGGGCCAAATACCCAGATATCTCACCTAAGCCTAACATGTAACCCGGAGGCCCCAGCCCAGCCACATACCGGGTCTGGGACACAGACCGGTTTGACGCACCCTCGAGGGTCGTCGCTGCCGACTTCCACCGATCCAACTTCGGATCAAGTATTGATGTATCAACCTTTCCAGGCCTACCATCGATGCCACCACGGCGCCAGACAACCCCACCGCCCTACGCTCGTCTATCCAGCCACATCCGTCGTCGAGATCCAGCTGCACTATGCCGCCAACACTCATCATCATCAACGCGATAGATACAATGCCGCTCCTCCTACCAACCTCCACACCGTCGCCACTGCTAGAGCTACGCGGAGCCCACCACCCATAGAAACTCTCCCTCAAACATCTAAGCCTCCCAAGACGGTGCCTCCATGGAGGTTACAACGCGCAGGACGCCGTCGCCGCCCAATCCAGTCTGAATTTTGGACTTTCGTCTGGGAGGTGTTCGGAGGTGGATAGGAGGGACCTCGGCTTCGCCTCCAAGAAGGGTAACGGTGTCGAGGGACGCCGCCGATGCCGGGCCGGACCAGCCGACCAAGGTTTCCGCCGGTCCCCATCCTATACCACCAAACCTTTGTCTGCTCTGGATCTCGCAGCGAGCCAAGAGCCGAAACCTACAAAGATGAGATTTCCATGGGACTCGACCCAATAGGAATCGAGAAGAACATCCATAGTAGATATCTAGGCGCCGAATCATCCGATCCGACGTGCCCAACGGCGGAGACAACCACCCCGCGCCGGCCGACCGCGTCTAGCATCAGATCAGAGAGATCCGATCTGAACCCGGTGGTGCCCGCGACCACCTGGCCGTGCCCACCACGCAGTCGCCACCTCGCCGCGAGTTGGGATCCCGCTGCCGCCACCGCGCATGACGTCGCCAAGAGTTGCCCGCCCGCCGCGCCGCTGGACCCTGCGTAAGCCCAGCGCCTTCTCGCGATCGGGCCGTCCCACGCCAGTCGAGATGCTTGAACGGTGGAGAAGTCCCGCCGCTGCCCTGCCGGCTAGGCTTTGCATGGTGGCGCCGCGGACGACGGCGAGGAGGAGGGTGAGGCGGGAAGGCTCGAGGGGAGGGCAGCTAGGGTTTCCCCCGGGTCGCCCACGGGCGTGGCGCGAGGGGGAGGGGGCTACCTACTTATCTCCCTTTAGTTGTTTGTGAATCTTGCTTGGATTTGTGGAGAAAGCACTTGTGTGATTGGATCTATGTTCATGAGTGTATGTTCTTGTGATTCCTTTTGTTCCTCTTGTTCTTTAGTGTTCCTCTCAATCCACCTTCAAATTCTAAAAGATTGGGCAATCTAGCGCTTGGTCGTACATCAATGGGTTTTGTTACAGTAAATGTCGATACTTCATTTCACGCGGACACACTCTCTGGTGCTACGAGAGTTGGGGCTCGGGATGATCGTAGAAGCTTCATTGCAACAACAAGATGGTTTCTACCACATGCTAACAAACGTTTATTCGGCTGAGATGACTGCAATTTGGAATGGTATATATCCGGCGGTTCAAATTTGGTGCAATAGCTTGTTGATCGAATCAGATTGCAGTATTCTGGTTGATGAAGCAATGCAGCAGCTCAACTCATATGTTGGTCTAGATGTAACTAGTGTTGTGGAACGCGAGCAAAGGTGATTTCGCAAAGGTTTCTTATACAAATTGTTTTCGTCAAGCAAATGGTTTAGCAATGTGTAGTACTACTCTAGCACTAGATCTTCTAGTTTCTCTGACTCTTCGTCCTTGACTTTATTCTCATTTACTTTTTTTCTGCGGGGATTTCTCATTTACTTGTAAACGACATTACAATCATTTGAGGAATAAAGTCTATTTGCTGTAAACAAAAAAAATAGCTGCAAGAGAATAAAAAGATTAAAACTTGTTTAATCGCTCAAAAACAATGCTCATCAGTTGCTCAGTTCCCAAAGGCCAACACGCTGGCCTCACGCCTCCCCCCATTCGATTCCCCGCTTTGTTTTTCCTTTCCACGTTGCTCCCTCCGCCTCATCTGCTCTGCTCATCATAAAACCTCCCAGTGCCTTGCCTCGCATCCCACCGCAACACACCACTCACCTCCTCACGCTCTCGCCCATCACTCCCCAACAACAACTCCACCACCACAGTATCATCAGCCGTGGGCGCCACGGAGGATTCCTCCTCCGGCTCCGAGACCACCACGTCGTCCTCGGTGGAGGCCCTGGCCTCGCCGCCGTCCCCGACGGCCACCACCGCGTCGTCCAAGAAGAAGCGGCCGCGCAACGACGGGCGGCACCCGACGTACCGCGGGGTGCGCATGCGGAGCTGGGGCAAGTGGGTGTCGGAGATTCGGGAGCCCCGCAAGAAGTCGCGCATCTGGCTCGGCACCTTCGCCACGGCGGAGATGGCGGCGCGCGCGCACGACGTGGCCGCCCTCGCCATCAAGGGCCGTGCCGCGCACCTCAACTTCCCCGACCTCGCCCACGAGCTCCCGCGCCCGGCCACCGCCGCGCCCAAAGACGTCCAGGCGGCCGCCGCACTCGCCGCCTCCGCCGACTTCCCGGCCTCTGCCACTGCAGCTGCCAATGCCGGCGCCAAGAATCCCGACGGCCCGGAACCCAGCGCCGCCTCCGCCTCTGCCTCGCCGCCGCCGGACACCGCTGAGGATGCGCTGTTCGACCTCCCCGACCTCCTCTTCGACCTCAGACACGGCCCTCCGTCCTGCCAGCTCTCGTGCGCCTCCTCGTGGGACGACGACGTGGCCTTCGCCGGCGCCGGCGCCGGCGTGTTCCGCCTGGAGGAGCCGCTGCAGTGGGAGTACTAAATCCAGACGCCAACTCGCTCAGTCACCGGTGTCATCAAACCGCGCCGCCGCTGCATGCATGTATGGCTCGTAGGTGCTCGTTACCACATCGGGCCGGAAATCATTTCGAAACCATTGGAGAACCAAAAGAAGGAAGCAAAACCACTGGAGTACTACTAAATTTAGGAGTGAGACCATGTACAAATTGGGGTTAGCCTTGTGTTCTTTATCGTATTTGCTTTGCGTGGATTGTGGGGCAAGAATATGTTTGTGTGTGCAATTAACAACACCGCATCTCCTTTTTTCTTCCTTCTTTCTTTTAGCGAGCGCTAGTGGTAGTAAAGGCGATCGGACGAGCGGGATTTGTTGGACTAATGCGGCACGAAATGCTTTAAGGACGCACCTTTTAAATTACGGCGATATTCGACCGGTCCATTCACTCCACTGATCCGGCCCAAAGCGCCGGCAGCAATCATGCATTCAACCTCGATCCCATATTCCGGCCGGTTGATTAATTTGATCTTCTCTTTTTATATGATGAGGCTGGGGTTACATATTCTTATTCGTCCTTGGAAATTAGTTGAACTTTACAATTTCAATCCTTACAAATTAGAGCTGGAGCCAGTTGAAAATATCACGCGCTCAGCTCGCGAATAGGTACGTACGTAGGGCTGTAGCGAGACGGCCAGGAGGGGGAGGGCGAAAGCGACGTGGACTGTACAAAAAGCGGGGCTGCTTGTTGTAAGAGAGATCCGTGCCTGTATCGCGCGATCGGTCGCCATCGTCGCTGGCTGGCCCGGACGAGCGTGCGCCGCTTGCGTGCGTTCGGGCCGGGTCGCTGGCTCGGCGGTGGAATATTTTGGGCGCGTCCGCCTCGTCGGGAGCCCGTTGGCGTGGATCGTCCGTCCGTCGCTGAGACATGCATGCATGGGAGGGGAGGGGAGGGACGAGAGGACAGCGGAGTGGTTGCGCGCGTGTAAATGGCGCCATGTTTACGTACGTTTTGGCCGGGGTGGGGAGAGCGTCGTACCGCGAGGATAAGGCGAGATCCCGAGCCGCTGCCTCCCTCCTCCCCGATGCTCCGTCGCCGTGTGAGTTATTGCGACTGCTGTGCTGTGTGTGTGTGACACCTTGCCTTGGTCCGTCGTGGAGGACAGTGCGTGCGTGCGTGCGTGCATGCATGCGCATGAGCGAAATGGAGAGACTGTGTGTGGGATATAGCTGTAGAAGTGTGAGGTGGATGCACGAGACGACCATGCCATAGACGGAGGAGATGGGTGATGGCTGTGGTGTACGACTATAGGACAACTAGCTTTCTTTTTGAGAGAGAGAGAGGACTGGTGGTACAACTCTACTAGTATTTCATTTTGATGATGGAGTACGTCTGGTCAGGACTACGGACAAAGACTAAGCTTGTTGACCATCGTCCGTGTTAGCGGGGATTGGATCCTTGTTTTCGGGTTTTCCTAACCTATTCGCCCATGCGTTATCAACGTGTTCCCTCCAGGAGGAGCCTTCTACTAGGTCGTGTCGTGCGTATACTGTTCCTACTGTATGGTAGTATAAAGGCATTTCCAACGCTGACCTTCAAACCGCCGCGTACGTCCGGAAAGCGCGGTCCATACCCCGGAAGCCATCCAATACGGACCTGTATCGGTTCGCCAAGCGGTCCGGGTCATGTTTTTCCCATAAACTGAAACCAAACATAGGGGGCTTTGCGGGAGTACGGACATGAGACACGTCGAACTCGTACACCCATGGCCCACTCAAAAGGAAGGCAGAGTCCATCCTTTTGTAGCATCCCCCGCACCGTTTCCTTGCTAAAATCCCCAATTCTCTTCTTCCATCCCATCGCTTTTCACCCAATTCCCGTCCTTTTCTCCCACTTTCTTCTTCGCTGCCGCCGACGCATGGAACCGAACGAGGACCTGCCGGAGATAGAGGTGGTGGATGTGCAGGAGGATCCGAGCATCACCCTTGCCCGGAAGATCAACTCGGTGACACGGCAAAATCGCCGCGTCAAAGCGAAGGTCGCAAAGAAGGAAACACTCATGAAGCAGAAGGCGGACGGAGGGCGTGCTGATGGCGTCCGTCGCGGTCGGCGTGCTGGTCGCAGACGTGGTTGAGGTCGCGGAGCCATGATGGTGGCGCCCATCCTCCAGACACCGCCATGGCCGGAGCATTACAAGGCTCCATACTACTATGCCGTCAAGCAGCTCAGCAGCCAATCCACGGCAACCACCGTCGGGCAAGTGCCTTACATCGTCAACGTAAACGCGGCGCCGCTGCTCTTCTCAGAGTCTTCTTCGCCGCAGCTCGTCCGGGCATGGACCGTGGGCGGGGAGCACATGGGTGCCCGTGCGCTATTCGCTGCTATGCCTAAAGCGGGGGAGAAGGCGTACAACGACGCGGATAGGAAGATGTTCGACATCATCCACTATGGACGCGGAGGAGGAGGAGGTTATTAGGACGGGCAGGTGGAAGACTCGGATGCCACCCAGTCCGGCAACTACACCCACATGCATCAGGGCTACACCCAGACCAGCACACAACGGACGGGCATACAACATCAGGATTGGGCCGCCGGACAGGCGGAGGAGGAGGTGGAGGAGGATGAGGACGGCGAAGACGATGATCCAGATGATTTTGCCGGCGATCCGAAGAAGAAGGGTAGATGAGAAATCTTCAACGAGGTAGGAGGACGAGCTGTTGTGCGATGCATGGTTGGCCACTAGCCTCGATCCGATCCATGACACGAAGCAGAAGGGCTCAACTTTTTGGGCCAACATTCACACATGGTTCCAGGAACACAAACATTTCGCGCCCTACTCCGACGCGGTCATCAGCACCCATGGACCAAAGCCCCTCAACCATTGACGGGACACCATCCAAGAGGTCGTGTCAAAATATTGTGGCCATTTGGCGCATCTCATCGCATGGTGGCCTAGTGGTGCCCCAATCACCGAGCAAGTAAGTTCATTTGGCCGGACATGCATAGTTTTGTAGCCGGATATGCATAGTTTTTTTATCATTGGCCGGATATGCATAGTTTAGTTGATCACTAGCCAGATATGCATAGTTTTCCGATCACTTACTGGATATGCATAGTTTTGTTGATCATTTGTCGGATATGCGGAGCTTTGTAGCCGGATATGCATAGTTTTGTTGATCATTTACCGGGTATGCACAGTTTTGTAGCCGGATATGCATAGTTCTACTAATCATTGGCCGGATATGCACAGTTTTGTAGCCGGATATGCATGGTTTTGCCGATCATTTGCCGGATATGCATAGTTTTGTAGCCGGATATGCATAGTTTTGTTGATCATTGTCCGGATATGCATAATTTTATTGATCACTAGCCGAATATGCATAGTTTTATTGACAATGTTTTATTTTGTAGCCTTCTTGTGCATGTGCGGTGTTCACGAAGTTGGAAAAGAAAAACTTCACCGTACACGCACTAGAAGGCTACAAAATAATTTGCCTCCTTGTGTTTTGGAGATTGTTGACATAAAAAGTGTGGGACTAACGCGTTTGCTAGTGCACACTAAGTGACAAGTCCCTGAAATCATGTGGAGTTTGGAACAAACTCCAAAGATAATCTCCTGCGGGGCAGGAGGATTATCACCGAAGGTTATGCCTGTCGAAAGTGAACCTCTAAAATTGTTGACCCAAAGCATTTGGTTCAGTGTTTGCCCGAAGAAATTGGCAGCACCCTAGAAGTTTGAAGATGGAGAAATGACGTAGTATTTTCTTTCGTTGTTCTTCTTCTCTTTCTTGAGTCATAGGACCACCGTACTATTAAGAGGGGTACAATGAACTTATGGTTCTCTGAAGCTAAACCAAAACCTATGTGAGTTGAGAGAAATCTCTTTGTGCTCCGAATTTATACTCGCTAGCAAGAGACGTAGTTCTTCTTTGTTGCAAGAGATTTGATTCAGACCGTGGAGTTAGCATTACGTGCTTCGCAAGTAATGTTACGGTTGTGCCTAAGAATCCGACCACTGGTTATGTGTCGGTTGAGCATTGGTCGAGCGGTCATGTCCAAAATGGTCCTTTCCCATCAGGAAGACCGCGGCTATAAATAGCCCACCCCTTCCAACGTGCACCGTGGGCTGCTCCATTTGATTTCTGAGAAGATTGTGAGAGCACCCTCTCTCCCGAGTCATTTGAGTTTAAAATCCACCGAGAGAAAAACCCCAGAGCCAAAAAATTAGATAGTGGTTTAGCATGTCGAAACTAAGTCCAGTATGCTCCGCCTATTAATCTTGAGAGCTGAAAATTCTCTAGAGGTTAGCTGCCAAGTCTTTCAATGACCAGTAGTAATTTTGGTTAACGAAGCCAAAGTCTATACAGGTTCGGAGATTGCCTCAAGTATCTACCACGAGTGATCGACACTGATTGACGAATCAGTTGTTGAGGAGAATAGGGCGCAGAGAGTTTATCTTCTGTATTCAATCACGAACCCCTCCAACCAGATGTAGTCCATTTGCAGAAGGGCGAACTGGTCTACCAAATCATTCATCAGCATCGAGCATCATTGGTCATTTCTTCACTCTATTTACCTTCGTTCATCAGTTGTGAAATATGTCTCGACCATGTGATTGATTCTCGTTGCCTGTTGTAATTCTCGTTCGATAGTTATTTCTCGTTCTCTGTTCATTGGTTGCTTTCATCCTGCTGCTGGGTTCCAGAGATTTGAAGTTTTTGAAAGAAAATTTTAATCTCCCATTCACTCCCCCCCTCTCTGGTAGACATACTTCGTTCTTACAGGACACATACATGGTAGCATTGGAGGGCCGCTTCCCGCACCCTTGTCCGCGGACGAATGCCGGTGTAAATTTGCGAGTAAGTGTTGAAGATGCCCTAACATACTCCCTCCATTCCGAATTACTTGTCTCAGATTTTTCTAAATACAGATGTATCTAGACAGGTTTTACTGTTAGATATATTTATATCTAGACAAATCGGACAAGTAGTTTGAGACGTATGTAATATTAGGGTGTACACGGTAATGGCAAGATGATGATTAGATGATGTGTGTTTCGACAAACGATTTAAATTGCTAGTCCTATATAGCATTTCGGGAGACTAAAAGCAAATTGTTGTACTCTGTACCGCTACCCTAGCTACGACCGCTACAGTGCCATATAGGTGCACTGTTTAGCATACATCGCTGTCAATATAGCTAAAGCTATTATCTCGTATACACCTAAATTTAATAAAAGAACCGATGTATATAACTAACTAACATGAAAAACTAGAAACCCTAATAGCATAGAGTCCAATCTTTCTTGAGAGGTTGTTTTATATTGGATGTTCGACGGGTTGGTGACTACTTCAAGGTGACTCTCACTAACACTCATCATGTCACAACCAAGTGAGAAAATAAACCATCTACCCATATGTTGGTTAGTTATATATATATACATATATATATATATATATGTTTGGATTCTCAGACCTTATTTGGCTTGTATTTTAACATTGGGTTTTCTATTTCTGTGCCCCTCCTTC
The DNA here is from genome assembly GCF_018294505.1 of Triticum aestivum. Taxonomy (NCBI): domain Eukaryota; kingdom Viridiplantae; phylum Streptophyta; class Magnoliopsida; order Poales; family Poaceae; genus Triticum; species Triticum aestivum. The sequence goes on from NC_057811.1 coordinate 348,303,225, forward strand.
CTTAGTTGTGCTTAGTTTTGCCCAACCCTCTAACTTTTGCTCACTTTTTCCCTCCACCACTCGCCCCGTGCTTACAAAGATCCAAATGAAGCCTTGTTGTCTGGTCAAAGCAATTGACCGTTACCTCCTCAGTTACTAGCGCGTGGGGATGGAGATCTTTGGACAGGTGGGCCACGTATGACAGGTGGGTCGTGGCCATGATAGCTTATGACAAGTGGGACCTAGCTCATTGACCTATCCCTTTCTTTTGCCTAAATCAGCCCGACCCAGAGTGAGCCGTCGCATCCCCCATCCAGCCCCACTCCACTGTCGTGCCCCCTCGCAGCCCCGCCACCCAATCCGTAGCCTCGCCGGCTACTCCGACCGTCTGCCTGAGCTCTAATGGTGTAGCGTCGTGGTGCGAACGGTCAGCCCTTCCTCCCAAATGCCAGAACCATTCGAGTTCGTTGACTGACCGGTACATTTCTAATCCAAACCCTAGCAATTAGGATTTGGTTATAATTCGATTGAATGGGCGACTAAGCGATTGAATTGGCATGCGTTGAGTTGCTCCAGTTAGCAATCAGTGTGGACGTCTATTTAGGATTGGATCCTGCCAGCGGTACTAGTGGCAGCTAGTTTTGAAATACAAAACCCTAGAAATTAGGTTTTGTTGAATGCAGCCCATTTTAGATTGTTTTGTGGTGAATTTGATCTGAATAATTGAATTCATTTTTAATTCTTTGATTTGCAATTGGTGTTTGATTGATGGCAAGTAGGTCGAAGCTGGAAGAGGGCAATGGATTTGTTTTGCGCGGGGGTGAGCTTTTGCTGGCCAAGTGCAAGGAGATATGCTCCTGGTTTTCGAGCGCAAAATCTCTTGTGATGGACTCGCTGGGCCTGGCGTTGGAACTGAAGACGGACGAGTGGAAGCTGTTACTTCCTAAAGGCAAGGAGGCAGTCCCAATTGAGATTCTCCTGTGGCCAATGGCAGAGGCGATGGAGTCTCCATATCGTCGACAGCGAGCCCATTGGTACAAGTACAGCTCCCGTCTCTCCTTGCCGAATCCAGAGGAGGGAGGGCTGGTGAATTTGTGTATTATCCAGGTCGTCGATGAGGTGATGGAGGAGGAGGATAGCAACGAGGAGGAGGATGAAGAAGAGGAGAGCTACCAGGGAGGGATGCAAATTATCACAGATGAGGATGCACAACATGAGGGCTATTAGGAGGGTTTGGAGATCATCACTCATCCTGCTTAGGAAGGCATGAATCTAGCGATTAATTTTGATGGAGAGGATGAGCAGATGGTAGATCATAAGCACTTGGAGGCTGATGCCGGCAATGATCTAGCGCTAGTCACCGTGGACGCCCATGCTCACTGCCAGCATGCCCCAATAGAGGTGGAGTAGTATGAGTTCTCATTGCGGTTTGAGAAAAACGTTGAACGCTCTCACCGTCGCCTGGCTCGCAATCTTAAGCATCTCCAAACCGCACCTAGCTAGTTCTGACGATCCGACATGTGGATGCACTAACTGCAAAGAGTGTTATGTTGGTGTATTTAATCAGCACTTGAATGCTATGTTTTGGATTTCCTACATTGAGTGGGTTTTGCATGTTCAAACATAGTGCCACATGCAGAACTGGCCAAAAATAGCAACATGCAAAACCTACCAAAAACAACATCATTCAAAACTTACTTAAAATGGGGTCAAACTTGCAATGTTGACTTTTCAAAACTTGTGGTATTGCAAGTTTATGATTTTCCCCACAAACTAGTTGACACAAAAGGGCCCCATGCCCAAGGATTTTAATGTGTTTAGGCTTTTTTCATTTTCTTTGATTTTTCCAATCTTGGGTCAAACTTGCAATGTTGATCATTCATACCAAATGGCTTGGAATTTGAACTTTAGTTGTGCCCACTGCATACACCACCAATGCAAAAGATTAAAATGATTTTATCCAATTTTCAGGACCAAACTACGTCACACTTGTAGTTCAAATTTGAGCAATTCGCCATAATTCACTATAAATCTAGTAAATCGATGAAATATAGCAATAGTACTCTGAAATTCATGAAACTTGGTTAGCGGGCTTCTAATGGTCCACTTTAGGGGGGAAATGAGAAGACCCAATGTTACAACTTATTTCAAGCACTTCCTTCAGAAAACAAATCATTTCTCGCACTTGAAAAATGGAAATAATATTTTTTTTAGCAAAAAAATGTTTTTTTGTTGGGAAACGTAGCATGCAATTTAAAAAAAATCCTACGCTCACGCAAGATCTATCTAGGAGATGCATATCAATGAGAGGGGGAGAGTGTGTCTACGTACCCTCGTAGACCGAAAGCGGAAGCGTTTGACAATGCTTTTGATGCAGTCGAACTTCTTCTTGTTCCGACCGATCAAGCACCGAACGTACGGCACCTCTGAGTTTTGCACACGTTCAACTCGATGACGTCCCTCGAACTCTTGATCCAGCAAAGTGTCGAGGAAGTAGATGAGTTTCGTCAGCACGACGGCGCGGTGACGGGGATGGTGAAGTGATCCACGCAGGGCTTCGCCTAAGCACTACGAGAATATGACCGAGGGTGTAATCTGTGGAGGGAGGCGCCGCACACGGCTAACAGATGTTGTTGTGTGTTCTAGGTGCCTCCCCCCTCATATATATAGGTGGGAGGGAGAGGGAGCAGCCAAGGGGGCACCCCAAGTAGGAGGAATCCTACATGGGGGGCTAGTCCAATTCGCCCCCCTTACCATATTTTCCGGAGGGGGAAGGAAGGAGGAGGGAGGAGGGAAGGAAGGGGGAGGCTGAATCCCTCCCCTTCCTTCTCTCTTCCCCTCTTTCCTTCCCCTTCTGGTTTGGCCCATATGGGGGGCGCAGCAGCCCCTGCTGGCTGCTGCATTTCTCCTCTTGGCCCATTAGGCCCATATCTTTGCCGGGGGTGCCCGGAACCCCTTCCGGTGACCCGATATGTACCCGGTACCCTCCGGAACACTTTCAGTGTCCGAATACTATCGTCCTATATATCAATCTTTACCTCTCGGGCATTCTGAGACTCCTCGTCATGTCCGTGGTCTCATCCGGGACTCCGAACAACATTCGGTCACCAAATCACATAACTCATATAATACAAAATCATCATCGAACGTTAAGCGTGCGGACCCTACGGGTTCGAGAACTACGTAGACATGACCGAGACACTGATGACCACAAGTATCGGGGATCAATTGTAGCTCTTTTTGATAAGTAAGAGTGTCGAACCCAACGAGGAGCGGAAGGAAATGACAAGTGGTTTTCAGTAAGGTAATGTCTGCAAGTGCTGAAATTGTAAGTAGCAGAGTAGTTTGATAGCAAGATAATTTGTAACGAGAAAGTAACGATAGTAGTAACAAAAGTGCAGCAAGGTAGCCCAATAATTTTGAGGCAAAGGACAGGCCAAATCGGTCTCTTATAATAAGCAAAGAATTCTTGAGGGTACACGGGAATTTCATCTAGTCACTTTCACCATGTTGGTTTGATTTGTGTTCGCTATTTTGATAATTTGATATGTGGGTGGACCAGTGCTTAGGTGCTGTTCTTACTTGAACAAACCTCCTACTTATGATTAACCCTCCCGCAAGCATCCACAACTACGAGAAAAGTATTAAAAATAAATTCTAACCATAGCATTAAACTTTTGGATCCAATCGGTCCCTTACGGAATAGCACATAAAATGGGATTTAAGCTTTTATCACTCTCGCAACCCATCATCTAATTGCAACTCCACAATGCATTCCCTTAGGCCCAAATATGGTGAAGCGTCATGTAGTCGACGTTCACATGACACCACTAAGGGAATCACAACATACATACTATCAAAATATCGAACACATATCAAGTTCACATGATTACTTGCAACATGATTTCTCCCGTGACCTCAAGAACAAAAGTAACTACTCACAAATGATAATCATGCTCAAGATCAGAGGGGTATTAAATAGCATATTGGATCTGAACATATAATCTTCCACCAAATAAACCATATAGTAATCAACTACAAGATGTAATCAACACTACTAGTCACCCACAAGCACCAATCTATAGTTCCGGTAACAAGATTGAACACAAGAGATGAACTAGGGTTTGAGATGAGATGGTGTTGTTGAATATGTTTATGAAGATAGCCCTCCCCAAGATGGGAGACTTGTTGGTGATGATGATGACGATCATTTCCCCCTACAGGAGGGAAGTTCCCCCGGCGGAATCGCTCTGCCGGAGGGCAAAAGTGCTCCTGCCCAAGTTCCGCCTCGAGACAGCGGAGCTCCGTCCGGAAAGTCCTCTCATTATTTTTTTCTAGGTCAAAATGACCTATATACCAGAAGATGGGCACCGGAGGTGGGCCTGGGTGAGCACCTAGTGGGCCCCCTCTAGTAGTTATTTGCTCCAATATTCATCATATATTTGATAAAAAATCTCCGTGAAGTTTCAGCTTGTTTGGAGTTGTGCAGAATAGGTGGCCTGACGTAGCTTTTCCAGGTCCAGATTTCCAGCTACCGGAATTCTCCCTGTTTGTGTATACCTTGCATATTATTGGAGAAAAGGCATTAGAATTACTCCAAAAAGCATTATTATGGATAAAAACATCATAAATAACAGTAGGAAAACACGATGCAAAATGGACGTATCAACTCCCCCAAGCTCAGACCTCGCTTGTCCTCAAGCGAAAACCAAAATCGAAAAACATGTCCACATGCTTAGAGAGAGAGGTGTCGATAAAAACAAAATACAGACATAGAAGCATTATGTTCATTATTATAAAAGCAACAAACTTAAACATATTATCATAGAACTTCTATCATATAGTTCTCATGAATAAGTAACAGTTCATCACACAATAGAAGTATAAAGAAAAAACTCTATTAGAAACCAACAAACTAAGTTCTTAATCAACTTTGCAACTACAATTTATCATCTTTTCAGGAAGGGTCACGTATCGGAGCCTTTAGGAAAGTCCACATAGTCAACCATCATATAGTCTTCTATGATTGCTAACACTCACCGCATACACATGAGCAAAACGTTTCAACTGGACACATAAGAGGATAGGGGCTTATAGTTTCGCCTCCCAATGTATTCACCTCAAGGGTGATGTCAACAATAATAACTCATGCCACCCATATTCAACTGGACATATGTGCCTAGATCTTTCCTCACCACATGATGCTTGCCAAAGGAGAAAATAAAAAGGAGTAGAGAGAAAACTTTGACTCTTTGCATAAAAGTAAATACATAGAAGTAAAAGATAGTCCCTTTGCAGAGGGAAGCAGAGGTTGCCATGCACTTATTTTTTTGTATGCTCAACCCCTTAGTGCAAAAGAACGTCACGTTGCATTGTCCCTTGTGATAGCGACCTTTATTATGCAGTATGTCACTTTTATTCTTCACCATCAAAAGTTCGTGCAACGCTCAATTTTCTCTTACACTAAATGATCTCACACATTTGGAAGCAATTTTTATTGCCTTTTTGCACCGATGACAACTTACTTGAGGGGTCTTTCTCAATCCCTAGGTAGGTATGGTGGACACTTGAAAATAAGATTTGGGCTTAAGGGTTTTTAGATGCACAAGTAGGATCTCTACTTAGTGCAGAATTTTTGGCTAGCAAAGATAGTGGCAAACACCACATGTTAAAGGATCTATGACAATATGACTTCTATGTGAGTATGAATAAACATAAATCATTAAGTTGTCTTCCTTATCCAACGTCAACAATTTTGGCATATAATATTTTGATGGGGGCTCACAATCACAAAAGATTTCTAGGATAGTATATTTATATGTGAATCTTCTCTTCCCTTATTAATTCTTTCATGAGTTGCATCGTTGACTAATGCTATGTTTGTTAATCTCTAATAATATTTTCTACTAATACTTTCCCTTATGTGGTGCCATCACCTACCATAAGATTAGTATATGATCTTCTTGATTTATTTCCTTTCTTTTATTTATATCTTTTCCTTTATTTATTTCTTTTCTTTTAGTTGCAACAAGTAAAGAAAGCAAAAACTCAAACTAAACTTTATTATATATCTTGCACACGATTACAAGGATAGATCACTAAGCAAAATCTCAAAGAAGAAAGGATCGAACTAAACTTTTATTCAATCTAAAGCAAAAGATCAAACTAAAATAAGTAAAGGCAAAAAGATACTGGGGATGATACGATACCAGGGCACCTCCCCCAAGCTTGGCGGAAGCCAAGGGGAGTGCCCATACCCTATACTCAATTTTCCTTTGGTGGTGAATAAGATGGTGGTGGTGGTGACGAAGAAGTAGAGGGTTTGCTCTTCTTTTCCTCCAACTTCTGTCGGAGAATAAAATTATCTGTCCTCAACTCGTCGTTATCTATCTCGAGTTTTATTATCCTCTTGCATAACGCATCCATGCTTTCGTTTGGAACCGGGGAGGAACCGATTCATCTTCATCCTCCTCAGAGGTCCAGCTATAGTGCTCCACATCCCCATAGGACTTGGGGTTTGCGATGAAATCAGCAACATAGCTCTCTCCCTCGGAGTCTTGGGACGACATACTTTCAGATCTTCATACCTAGTTAAATATCGTTACTGGCAAGTCTCTTTACTCGTTCCTTAATACATCATTGTCGGTGTCAAAACCGGCAGATCTCGGGTAGGGGGTCCCGAACTGTGCGTCTAAGGTCGATGGTAACAGGAGACGGGGGACACAATGTTTACCCAGGTTCGGGCCCGCTCTATGGAGGTAATACCTGATGACCCACAAGTGTAGGGGATCTATCGTAGCCTTTTCGATAAGTAAGAGTGTCGAACCCAACGAGAAGCAGAAGGAAATGACAAGCAGTTTTCAGTAAGGTATTCTCTGCAAGCACTGAAATTATAGGTAACAGGTAGTTTGTGATAAGATAAATTGTAACGGGTAGCAAATAACAAGTGTAAATAAAGTGCAGCAAGATGGCCCAATCCTTTTTGTAGCAAAGGACAAGCCTGGACAAACTCTTATATAGAGAAAAGCGCTCCCGAGGACACATGGGAATTATCGTCAAGCTAGTTTTCATCACGTTCATATGATTCGCGTTCGGTACTTTGATAATTTGATATGTGGGTGGACCGGTGCTTGGGTGTTGTCCTTACTTGGACAAACATCCCACTTATGATTAACTCCTATTGCATCCACAACTACAAAAGAAGTATTAAGGTAAACCTAACCATAGCATGAAACATATGGATCCAAATCGCCCCCTTACGAAGCAATGCATAAACTAGGGTTTAAGCTTCTGTCACTCTAGCAACCCATCATCTACTTATTGTTGGGGAACGTAGTAATTTCAAAAAAATTCCTACGCACACGCAAGATCATGGTGATGCATAGCAACGAGAGGGGAGAGTGTTGTCCACGTACCCTCATAGACCGACAGCGGAAGCGTTATCACAACGCGGTTGATGTAGTCGTATGTCTTCACGATCCGACCGATCAAGTACCGAACGTACGGCACCTCCGAGTTCTACACACGTTCAGCTCGATGACGTCCCTCGAACTCCGATCCAGCCGAGTGTTGAGGGAGAGTTTCGTCAGCACGACAGCGTGGTGACGATGATTATGTTCCAGCGACGCAGGGCTTCGCCTAAGCTCCGCAACGGTATTATCGAGGTGTAATATGGTGGAGGGGGGCACCGCACACGACTAAGAGATCTCAAGGATCAATTGTTGTGTCTCTGGGGTGCCCCCTGCCCCCGTATATAAAGGAGCAAGGGAGGAGGAGGCCGGCCCTAGGAGGGGGCGCACCAAGTGTGGAGTCCTACTAGGACTCAATAGGAAAAGAGGAAGGGAAAAAGAGAAGGAAGGAAGGGGGCGCCCCCCTTCCCTAGTCCAATTCGGACCAGACCAAGGGGAGGGGTGCGACCACCCTTGAGGCCCTTTTTCTTCTTTCCCGTATGGCCCAATAAGGCCCAATACGTATTCCCGTAACTCTCCGGTACTCCGAAAAATACCCGAATCACTCGGAACCTTTTCGAAGTCCGAATATAGTCGTCCAATATATCGATCTTTACGTCTCGGCCATTTCGAGACTCCTCGTCATGTCCCCGATCTCATCCGGGACTCCAAACTCCTTCGGTACATCAAAACTCAATAAAACTGTCATCGTAACGTTAAGCGTGCGGACCCTACGGGTTCGAGAACTATGTAGACATGACCGAGACACGTCTCCGGTCAATAACCAATAGCGGGACCTGGATGCCCATATTGGCTCCCACATATTCTACGAAGATCTTTATCGGTCAGACCGCATAACAACATACGTTGTTCTCTTTGTCACCGGTATGTTACTTGCCCGAGATTTGATCGTCGGTATCTCGATACCTAGTTCAATCTCGTTACCGGCAAGTCTCTTTACTCGTTCTGTAACACATCGTCCCGCAACTAACTTATTAGTCACAATGCTTGCAAGGCTTACAGTGATGTGCATTACCGAGTGGGCCCAGAGATACCTCTCCGACAATTGGAGTGACAAATCCTAATCTCGAAATACGCCAACCCAACAAGTACCTTTGGAGACACCTGTAGAGCACCTTTATAATCACCCATTTACGTTGTGACGTTTGGTAGCACACAAAGTGTTCCTCCGGTAAACGGGAGTTGCATAATCTCATAGTCATAGGAACATGTATAAGTCATGAAGAAAGCAATAGCAACATACTAAACGATCGAGTGCTAAGCTAACGGAATGGGTCAAGTCAATCACGTCATTCTCCTAATGAGGTGATCTCGTTAATCAAATGACAACTTATGTCTATGGCTAGGAAACATAACCATCTTTGATTAACGAGCTAGTCAAGTAGAGGCATACTAGTGACACTCTGTTTGTCTATGTATTCACACATGTATCATGTTTCCGGTTAATACAATTCTAGCATGAATAATAAACATTTATCATGATATAAGGAAATAAATAATAACTTTATTATTGCCTCTAGGGCATATTTCCTTCAGTCTCCCACTTGCACTAGAGTCAATAATCTAGTTCACATCGCCATGTGATTTAACACTAATAGTTAACATCACCATGTGATTAACACCCATAGTTCACATCGCTATGTGACCAACACTCAAAGGGTTTACTAGAGTCAGTAATCTAGTTCACATCGCTTATGTGATTAACACCCAAAGAGTACTAAGGTGTGATCATGTTTTGCTTGTGAGATAATTTTAGTCAACGAGTCTGTCACATTCAGATCCGTAAGTATTTTGCAAATTTCTATGTCTACAATGCTCTGCATGGAGCTACTCTAGCTAATTGCTCCCACTTTCAATATGTATCTAGACCGAGACTTAGAGTCATCTAGATTAGTGTCAAAACTTGCATCGACGTAACCTTTTACGACGAGCCTTTTGTCACTTCCATAATCGAGAAACATATCCTTATTCCAGTAAGGATAATTTTGACCGCTGTCCAGTGATCTACTCCTAGATCACTATTGTACTCCCTTGCAAAAATCAGTGTAGGGTATACAATAGATCTGGTACACAGCATGGCATACTTTATAGAACCTATGGCCGAGGCATAGGGAATGACTTTCATTCTTTTTCTATCTTCTGCCGTGGTCGGGTTTTGAGTCTTACTCAATTTCACACCTTGTAACACAGGCAAGAAACTCTTTATTTGACTGTTCCATTTTTGAACCACTTCAAAATCTTGTTAAGGTACGTACTCATTGAAAAAACTTATCAAGCGTCTTGATCTATCTCTATAGATCTTGATGCTCAATATGTAAGCAGCTTCACCGAGGTCTTTCTTTGAAAAACTCTTATTCAAGTATCCCTTTATGCTATCCAGAAATTCTATATCATTTCCAATCAGTAATATGTCATCCACATATAATATCAGAAATGCTACAGAGCTCCCACTCACTTTCTTGTAAATACATGCTTCTCCAAAAGTCTGTATAAAACCAAATGCTTTGATCACACTATCAAAAGCGTTTATTCCAACTCCGAGAGGCTTGCACCAGTCCATAAATGGATCGCTGGAGCTTGCACACTTTGTTAGCTCCCTTTGGATCGACAAAACCTTCTGGTTGCATCATATACAACTCTTCTTCCAGAAATCCATTCAGGAATGCAGTTTTGACATCCATTTGCCAAATTTCATAATCATAAAATGCGGCAATTGCTAACATGATTCGGACAGACTTAAGCATCGCTACGGGTGAGAAGGTCTCATCGTAGTCAATCCCTTGAACTTGTCGAAAACCTTTCGCAACAAGTCGAGCTTTATAGACAGTAACATTACCATCAGCGTCAGTCTTCTTCTTGAAGATCCATTTATTTTCAATGGTTTGCCGATCATTGGGCAAGTCAACCAAAGTCCATACTTTGTTCTCATACATGGATCCCATCTCAGATTTCATGGCCTCAAGCCATTTTGCGGAATCTGGGCTCACCATCGCTTCTTCATAGTTCGTAGGTTCGTCATGGTCTAGTAACATAACCTCCAGAACAGGATTACCGTACCACTCTGGTGCGGATCTTACTCTGGTTGATCTACGAGGTTTAGTAATAACTTGATCTGAAGTTTCATGATCATCATCATTAACTTCCTCACTAATTGGTGTAGGTGTCTCAAAAACTGGTTTCTGTGATGAACTACTTTCCAATAAGGGAGCAGGTATAGTTACCTCATCAAGTTCTACTTTCCTCCCACTCACTTCTTTCGAGAGAAACTCCTTCTCTAGAAAATTTCCGAATTTAGCAACAAAAGTTTTTGCCTTCGGATCTGTGATAGAAGGTATACCCAACAGTCTCCTTTGGGTATCCTATCAGGACACATTTCTCCAATTTGGGTTCGAGCTTATCAGGTTGAAGTTTCTTCACATAAGCATCGCAACCCCAAACTTTAAGAAACGACAACTTTGGTTTCTTGCTAAACCTCAGTTCATAAGGCGTCGTCTCAACGGATTTTGATGGTGCCCTATTTAACGTGAATGCAGCTGTCTCTAATGCATAACCCCAAAACTATAGTGGTAGATCGGTAAGAGACATCATATATCGCACCATATCTAATAAAGTATGGTTACGATGTTCGGACACACCATTACACTGTGGTGTTCCAGGTGGCGTGAGTAGTGAAACTATTTCACATTGTTTTAACTGAAGGCCAAACTCGTAACTCAAATACTCTTCTCCACGATCAAATCGTAGAAACTTTATTTTCTTGTTACGGTGATTTTCCACTTCACTCTGAAATTATATGAACTTTTCAAATGTTTCAGACTTCTGTTTCATTAAGTAGATATACCCATATCTGCTCAAATCATCTGTGAAGGTCAGAAAATAATGATACCTGCTACGAGCCTCAATATTCATCGGACCACATACATCTGTATGTATGATTTCCAACAAATCTGTTGCTCTCTCCATAGTTCCGGAGAACGGCGTTTTTGTCATCTTGCCCACGAGGCATGGTTCGCAAGCATCAAGTGATTCATAATCATGTGATTCCAAAATCCCATCAGTATGGAGTTTCTTCATGCGCTTTACACCAATATGACCTAAACGGCAGTGCCACAAATAAGTTGCACTATCATTATTAACTTTGCATCTTTTGGCTTCATTATTATGAATATGTGTATCACTACGATCGAGATCCAACAAAACCATTTTTGTTGGTGTGTATGACCATAAAAGGTTTTTTTATTCATGTAAACAGAACAACAATTGTTCTCTAACTTAAATGAATAACCGTATTGCAATAAACATGATCAAATCATATTCATGCTCAACGCATACACCAAATAACATTTATTTAGTTTCAACACTAATCCCGAAAGTATAGGGAGTGTGCGATGATGATCATATCAATCTTGGAACTACTTCCAACACACATCGTCACCTCGCCTTTTACTAGTCTCTATTTCTTCTGCAACTCCCGTTTCGAGTTACTACTCTTTAGCAACTGAACCAGTATCAATTACCAAGGGGTTGCTATAAACACTAGTAAAGTACATATCAATAATCTGTATATCAAATATACCTTTGTTCACTTTTACTAGTCTCTGTTTATTCTGCAACTCCCGTTTCGAGTTGCTACTCTTAGCAACTGAACCAGTATCAATTACCGAGGGGTTGCTATAAACACTAGTAAAGTACACATCAATAATCTGTATATCAAATATACCTTTGTTCACTTTGCCATCCTTCTTATCCACCAAATAGTTGGGGTAATTCCGCTTCCAGTGACCAGTCCCTTTGCAGTAGAAGCACTTAGTCTCAGGCTTAGGACCAGACTTAGGCTTCTTCACTTGAGCAGCAACTTGCTTGCCGTTCTTCTTGAAGTTCCCCTTCTTCCCTTTGCCCTTTTCTTGAAACTAGTGGTCTCGTCAACCATCAACACTTGATGTTTTTCTTGATTTCTACCTTCGTCGATTTCAGCATCACGAAGAGCTCGGGAATTACTTTCGTCATCCCTTGCATACTATAGTTCATCACGAAGTTCTACTAACTTTGGTGATGGTGACTAGAGAATTCTGTCAATCACTATTTTATCTGGAAGATTAACTCCCACTTGATTCAAGCGATTGTAGTACCCAGACAATCTGAGCACATGCTCACTAGTTGAGCGATTCTCCTCCATCTTTTAGCTATAGAACTTGTTGGAGACTTCATATCTCTCAACTCGGGTATTTGCTTGAAATATTAACTTCAACTCCTGGAACATCTCATATGGTCCATGACGTTCAAAACGTCTTTGAAGTCCCGATTCTAAGCCGTTAAACATGGTGCACTAAACTATCAAGTAGTCATCATATTGAGCTAGCCAAACGTTCATAACGTCTGCATCTGCTGCTGCAATATGTCTATCACCTAGCGGTGCATCAAGGACATAATTCTTCTGTGCAGCAATGAGGATAATCCTCAGATCACGGATCCAATCCGCATCTTTGCTACTAACATCTTTCAACATAATTTTCTCTAGGAACATATCAAAAATAAAATAGGGAAGCAACAACGCGAGCTATTGATCTACAACATAATTTGCAAAATACTATCAGGACTAAGTTCATGATAAATTTAAGTTCAATTAATCATATTACTTAAGAACTCCCACTTAGATAGACATCCCTCTAATCCTCTAAGTGATCACTTGATCCATATCAACTAAACCATGTCCGATCATCACGTGAGATGGAGTAGTTTCAACGGTGAACATCACTATGTTGATCATATCTACTATATGATTCACGCTCGACCTTTCGGTCTCCGTGTTCCGAGGCCATATCTATTATATGCTAGGCTCGTCAAGTTTAACCTGAGTATTCCGCGTGTGCAACTGTTTTGCACCCGTTGTATTTGAACGTAGAGCCTATCACACCCGATCATCACGTGGTATCTCAGCACGAAGAACTTTCGCAACGGTGCATACTCAGGGAGAACACTTATACTTTGATAATTTAGTGAAGGATCATCTTATAATGCTACCGTCAAACAAAGCAAGATAAGATGCATAAAGGATTAACATCACATGCAATCAATATAAGTGATATGACATGGCCATCATCATCTTGTGCTTGTGATCTCCATCTCCGAAGCACCGTGCTTGTGATCTCCATCTCCGAAGCACCGTCATGATCACCATCGTCACCGGCGCGACACCTTGATCTCCATCGTAGCATCGTTGTCGTCTCATCAATCTTATGCTTCTACGACTATCGCTACCGCTTAGTGATAAAGTAAAGCATTACATGGCGATTGCATTGCATACAATAAAACGACAACCATATGGCTCCTGCCAGTTGCCGATAACTTGGTTACAAAACATGATCATGTCATACAACAAATTATATCACATCATGTCTTGACCATATCACATCACAACATGCCCTGCAAAAACAAGTTAGACGTCCTCTACTTTGTTGTTGCAAGTTTTACGTGGCTGCTACGGGCTTAGCAAGAACCGTTCTTACCTACGCATCAAAACCACAACGATAGTTTGTCAAGTTGGTGTTGTTTTAACCTTCGCAAGGACCGGGCGTAGCCACACTCGGTTCAACTAAAGTGAGAGAGACAGACACCCGCCAGTCACCTTTAAGCAACGAGTGCTCGCAACGGTGAAACCAGTCTCGCGTAAGCGTACGCGTAATGTCGGTCCGGGCCGCTTCATCTCACAATACCGCTGAACCAAAATATGACATGCTGGTAAGCAGTATGACTTATATCGCCCACAACTCACTTGTGTTCTACTCGTGCATAGCATCAACGCATAAAACCAGGCTCGGATGCCACTGTTGGGGAACGTAGTAATTTCAAAAAAATTCCTACGCACACGCAAGATCATGGTGATGCATAGCAACGAGAGGGGAGAGTGTTGTCCACGTACCCTCGTAGACCGACAGCGGAAGCGTTATCACAACGCGGTTGATGTAGTCGTACGTCTTCACGATCCGACCGATCAAGTACCGAACGTACGGCACCTCCGAGTTCTACACATGTTCAGCTCGATGACGTCCCTCGAACTCCGATCCAGCCGAGTGTTGAGGGAGAGTTTCGTCAGCACGACGGCGTGGTGACGATGATGATGTTCCAGCGACGCAAAGCTTCGCCTAAGCTCCGCAATGGTATTATCGAGGTGTAATATGGTGGAGGGGGGCACCGCACACGGCTAAGAGATCTCAAGGATCAATTGTTGTGTCTCTGGGGTGCCCCTGCCCCCGTATATAAAGGAGCAAGGGAGGAGGAGGCCGGCCTTAGGAGGGGGCGCACCAAGTGTGGAGTCCTACTAGGACTCCCTAGTCCTAGTAGGATTCCACCTCCCATATGGAATAGGAAAAGAGGAAGGGAAAAAGAGAAGGAAGGAAGGGGGCGCCCCCCTTCCCTAGTCCAATTCGGACCAGACCAAGGGGAGGGGTGCGGCCACCCTTGAGGCCCTTTTTCTTCTTTCCCGTATGGCCCAATAAGGCCCAATACGTATTCCCGTAACTCTCCGGTACTCCGAAAAATACCCGAATCACTCGGAAGCTTTCTGAAGTCCGAATATAGTCGTCCAATATATCGATCTTTACGTCTCGGCCATTTCGAGACTCCTCGTCATGTTCCCGATCTCATCCAGGACTCCGAACTCCTTCGGTACATCAAAACTCAATAAAACTGTCATCGTAACGTTAAGCGTGCGGACCCTACGGGTTCGAGAACTATGTAGACATGACCGAGACACGTCTCCGGTCAATAACCAATAGCGGGACCTGGATGCCCATATTGGCTCCCACATATTCTACGAAGATCTTTATCGGTCAGACCGCATAACAACATACGTTGTTCTCTTTGTCACCGGTATGTTACTTGCCCGAGATTTGATCGTCGGTATCTCGATACCTAGTTCAATCTCGTTACCGGCAAGTCTCTTTACTCGTTCCGTAACACATCATCCCGCAACTAACTTATTAGTCACAATGCTTGCAAGGCTTATAGTGATGTGCATTACCGAGTGGGCCCAGAGATACCTCTCCGACAATTGGAGTGACAAATCCTAATCTCGAAATACGCTAACCCAACAAGTACCTTTGGAGACACCTGTAGAGCACCTTTATAATCACCCATTTACGTTGTGACGTTTGGTAGCACACAAAGTGTTCCTCCGGTAAACGGGAGTTGCATAATCTCATAGTCATAGGAACATGTATAAGTCATGAAGAAAGCAATAACAACATACTAAACGATCGAGTGCTTAGCTAACGGAATGGGTCAAGTCAATCACGTCATTCTCCTAATGAGGTGATCTCGTTAATCAAATGACAACTTATGTCTATGGCTAGGAAACATAACCATCTTTGATTAACGAGCTAGTCAAGTAGAGGCATACTAGTGACACTCTGTTTGTTTATGTATTCACACATGTATCATGTTTCCGGTTAATACAATTCTAGCATGAATAATAAACATTTATCATGATATAAGGAAATAAATAATAACTTTATTATTGCCTCTAGGGCATATTTCCTTCACTTATTACTTCCCAATGCCTTCCTCTAGGCCCAAACAATGGTGAAGTGTCATGTAGTCGATGTTCACATGACACCACTAGAGGAGAGACAACATACATCTCATCAAAATATCGAACGAATACCAAATTCACATGACTACTTATAACAAGACTTATCCCATGTCCTCAGGAACAAACGTAACTACTCACAAAGCATATTCATGTTCATGATCAGAGGGGTATTAATATGCATAATGGATCTGAACATATGATCTTCCACCAAATAAACCAACTAGCATCAACTACAAGGAGTAATCAACACTACTAGCAACCTATAGGTACCAATCTCAGGCTATGAGACAAAGATTGGATACAAGAGATGAACTAGGGTTTGAGAGGATATGGTGCTGGTGAAGATGTTGATGAAGAGGGACCCCCTCCCGATGAGAGGATCGTTGGTGATGACGATGGCGATGATTTCCCCCTCTCGAAGGGAAGTTTCCCCGGCAGAACAACTCCGCCGGAGCCCTAGATTGGTTCCGCCTCGTGGCGGCGGAGTCTCGTCCTGAAAGCTTGTTTATTATTTTTTCTCGGACCAAAGACTTCATATAGCAGAAGATGGGCACCGGAGGGTCACCAGGGGCCCACGAGGTAGGGGGCGCGCCCCCCACCCTCGTGGCCAGGGTGTGGGCCCCCTCTGGTATTTTCTTCGCTCAGTATTTTTTATAAATCCCAAAAATGACTTCCGTGGAGTTTCAGGATGTAGCGACCCGACCTCAAACGGTCAAGCCTCTGTGCTTCCGTGTCATCCCTGGATCGGTAATGCTGACACACACAGTACTCGAAAGATTTATAACAGAGTAGCAATCACACACTTATTACATCGAATGTCTCAAAAGAGAACTTATTACAATAAATATGGCATAAGGCCATCTAGTACAATAACAGTGGAAGGCTTGGAAGATAAAGTGAGTCCATCAAGTCCAACGTCATAGCTGAGCTGCAGGGCAACGACCTAATGAACCTTACTCCTCATCTGAAAAGTCTGCAACATAATATGTTGCAGCCCGAAAACGGGTCAGCACATGGAATATGCTGGCAATATAACACAGTAGAGCAAGAACAGAATAATGCTATCACTATATTCATATTTGGCTGGTGGAAAAGCTCTATGGTTATAGTTTTGCGAAAAGCCAATTTTTTCCTAAAACAAAGGAATAAGTTTTATTTTAACTATCATGGTAGTTGAAACATCATTGAGAAGGTTCCTCCAACTCAGTCCCAATTAAAAGTAATTATCAACCCAACAATATTAAATTAGAGTGATGAGATACTTATGATAATCCAAGTACTAGATACTCAAGATGTCCATAACCGGGGACACGGCTAACCATGATTAGATTGTACACTCTGCAGAGGTTTGCGCACTTTTCCCCACAAGACTCGATCGCCTCCGTTGGATTTCTCGCACTACATGGTGTTTGAGAAACGGATGACCGAGACACGGTATTTCAGAAGCATTCACTCTAACCCCGGGTAGACAGTACCAACCTACATCCCTCTACATCTGCTAGCCTACCACTTGAAGAGGTCATGCAACGTACTCAACTATGCTAGAGCCCATAATAGCTTGTGGCTACACACGGAATTTTCTAGCATGAAATATCTCAGTTCCCTTTGAGCCTGGGTGGCGAACCTTAGGATTATCACACGGGTACTCCGGGATATCCTAGGACAACACTGGATTCTCCAGGTGCCCGACAAGCAATCCACCCAGATGTGTATTAAAGTAGCCACCTTAAGTTGAACCATTAATTAACCATCTCACATCTGTCATGGATTCACTCACCCAAACCACGTCTACGAGCATAGCATAGCAATATAAGCAATACGTAGAAGTAACTCCCAAGGGTTTGATAATAACAGAGCAATAGGTTCTACCTCATCAACTACTTCCCAATACCCACAAGTTAATCACCTCCTAATCATGCAGTGTTTGAGGATTGGAGCTAATGGATAAAAACTGGGTATTAAAAGAGTATGATCAATGTGTTACTTGCCTTGTTGACGATCCGCAAAACCTAGGGACTCGTAGTAGCACGCTTCAGCACTCCGGGAATTCTATCGCAAACAAACAAAAGCATACATAAGCAATCAATCATGGATGCACGGGTAAAACTCAAATAAGAAGAACTAACCAGAAAGTTCAACTTAAGAACTCCGGTTTGCAAAAAGAATCAAATCAAACGGAGCAACGAAACTCAAACTGCGAAAGAAACAAGATTTGTTTACTAATCTGGAATAAAGTCAAATTTTACTATACCAAAATCTTGTTCAAGTTGGTTAAACAGAAAGAGGGTTTCGAGACGAAGATCTAGGCGCTTGAATCGCCTGATTCCGATAAACGAGCGAAAAGATAAACAAAAACAAAAATCGGATGAGAAATCGCGATCGAAAATAATCGTGAAAAACCCGGGAAAAAGAAAAAACGAACGATTAGGCTAACGAACGAGCGTTTATTGTCTGTGACTAGCGGGCGAAAACCGTTCATTAAAACGAACGTACGGACGAACGTCCACTAAATAAACTAAACCGAGAAAACCAACGAACCGGTCTAAAAACATAACTAGGGTTAAAAAACCGACGGTTTTTACCTAAACTGAAAAGAACCAGGCGGCGAGATTTGCGAACTCCGACGCGGCTCCGGCGGCTTCTGGCAAGCGGGGCGGCGGCGCGGGCGACGGTGGGGTGGCGCGGGTGGTGCGGCGGCGAGGCGGGCGGCGGCAGGCGGCGACGGGCGCTGCGGGCGGCGGCGGCTGGCGGCGAGGCGAGGCGCGGCAGGCGGCGGCGGGCGGCAGCGGCTGCTGCTGCTGCTTGCGGCGGCGGGGTGGCGATTTGGGGGCGGGGCAGGGGCTTATAAAGGGGAGGGGGCGGGTGGCTTGCGGGAGGGGGCGGGAGGTGTCCCGGGCGGCGACGGCGGCGGCTGCCGAGTCCTAGCCGGACTCGGGCACGGCGGAGGCGGTGGCGCGGGCCAGCCTGGCTCGGCTGGGCCTTGGCCCAGTCGGGCGCGGAAGTTAAAAAAAAACAGATTCCGCCGAAAAGAAATCCTAGAAAAATAAATAAAAATCTAAAAATACCAAAACAAATTTTCACCGTCTGAATAAAATATTTAGAACAAGATGAACATTTGTTTGGCCTAAAATGCAATTTTTTAAAAAGTCATATTTTTTCCAATGCAAATAAAATAGCAATAAAATCTGAATAAAATCAAATATTTGATTTTAATATTTTTCCTCCAATATTTCATTTATTTTGGAGAAGTCATATTATCTCCTCTCATATATTTTAATATGAAATATTTTCGGAGAGAAAAATAATTAAAACAAATAATCCTCGTTTCGATATTTGATAAAATTCAAATAGAAAACAGTGAAATCCCCAACTCTCTCCGAGGGTCCTTGAGTTGCTTAGAATTTCGAGGATCGCGAAACGAAATGCAACAAAAATATGATATGCATGAATGATCTATGTATAACATTCCAAATTGAAAATTTGGGATGTTACAAACTTCCCCCCCTTAAGATGAATCTCGCCCTCAAGATTCGGGTTGGCTAGAAAATAGGTGTGGGTGGTCTTTGCGAAGATCATCCTCTCGTTCCCAGGTGGCTTCATCCTCGGATGGTGGCTCCACTGAACTTTGCAAAACTTGATAACCTTGCTGCGGGTGACTCGGCTGGCAAATTCAAGAATCCTGACTGGCTTCTCCTCATAGGTCAGATCACTCTCCAACATAATCGCTTCCAAGGGCACTGTATCTCTTAGTGGTATATCGGCCATCTCAGCATGACACTTCTTCAACTGTGAAACATGAAACACATCATGAACTCCTGACAGTCCTTCAGGTAACTCCAACTTGTAGGCAACCTCTCCCATGCGTTCCAAAACACGATACGGTCCCACAAATCTCGGGGCTAACTTTCCCTTAACTCCAAAACGTTTCACTCTCGCAGAGGTGACACTCGCAGATATGCTCTGTCTCCAATTTCATAGCTTACTTCCTTGCGTTTCGAATCTGCATAACTCTTCTGCCTGGACTGAGCTACCTTCAGTCTATCTCGGATCAACTTAACCTTCTCTTCAGACTCCTTGATCAAATCTGGTCCAAACAACTGTCGGTCTCCAACTTCATCCCACATCAACGGTGTTCTGCACTTTCGTCCATACAGGGCTTCGAACAGTGCCATCTTCAAACTGGCTTGATAGCTATTGTTGTATGAGAACTCCGCGTAGGGCAAATTGTCATCCCAACTAGATCCATAATCTAGTGCACAAGCTCTCAACATATCCTCCAGAATCCAGTTGACTCTCTCGGTTTGTCCATTTGTCTGCGGATGGAATGCTATACTGAACTCTAGCCTTGTACCGAAAGTCTGGTGCAGCTGATGCCAAAACTTTGAGGTAAACTGTGTTCCTCTATCTGATACGATGGTCCTTGGAACTCCATGCAGACATACGATCCTGGTCATGTATATCTTGGCGAACTTCGCACTTGTATAGGTGGTTTTCACTAGGATAAAGTGAGCTACTTTGGGCAAGCGATCAACTACTACCCATATAGAATCATATCCTGATTTGGTCCTGGGCAATCCGGTGATGAAATCCATGCCAAGCTTATCCCACTTCCATTCGGGTATCGGCATAGGCTGTAACAATCCTGCTGGATTTTGATGTTCCGCCTTCACTCTCTGACATACATCACATACGGCTACATACTCGGCAATATCCTTCTTCATACCAGTCCACCAGAAATGTTTCTTCAAATCCAAATACATCTTGGTGTTTCCGGGGTGTATCGAGCATGGTGAGTCATGAGCCTCCTGAAGTATTAACTTCCCGATCTCTGTGTTATTGGGCACATAAACATAGTCCTCAAACCATAAGGTGCCGTGCTCGTCCTCACGAAAACCTTTGGCCTTTCCTTTGCTCATTCTCTCTTTTATCTCGGCAATCTTTTTGTCATCCTTCTGAGCTTCTCGAATCTTTCCTAACAATGTAGACTGAACTTCCATTGTTGCAACAAAACCTCTAGGAACAATCTCCAATCGAAGTTCCCTGAGATCCTCTGCTAACTCCTTTGGCAATCTTGTGCTTACGAGGGTGTTAGCATAACTCTTCTGGCTCAAAGCGTCTGCTACGACATTGGCCTTGCCTAGATGATAGTGAAGCTTCATGTCATAGTCCTTTATAAGCTCCAACCATCTCCTCTGCCTAAGGTTCAGCTCCTTCTGTGTGAAAATGTACTTCAAACTCTTATGATCGGTGTACACATCACAACGGTTTCCAATAAGGTAATGTCTCCAAGTCTTGAGCGCATGCACTACAGCTGCTAACTCCAAATCATGCGTGGCATAATTCAATTCGTGCGGTTTTAGTTGTCGTGAGGCATACGAAACAACTCTTCTGTCCTGCATAAGCACACTTCCAAGTCCTAAGCGAGAGGCGTCGCAATACACTCGGAAATCCTTGCGTATATCTGGCAGAATCAGCAGTGGGGCTGTAGTCAGACATTTCTTTAACTCCTAAAAACTCGCCTCACATTCCTCCGTCCATTTAAATTTGGTATCCTTCTTCAATAACTCCGTCATTGGCTTCGCAATCTTGGAAAAATTCTCAATGAATCTCCAATAGTATCCTGCGAGTCCAAGAAAACTGCGGATCTCGCTAACTGAAGTGGGTGCCAACCATTCAGTGACTGACTGAACCTTGGTGGGGTCTACTACTATACCTTCTCCTGATATAACATGTCCAAGGAATCCAACTTCCTTGAACCAAAACTCACATTTGCTGAACTTGGCATACAACTGATGTTCCCTGAGTTTCTCGAGAACTAAACGCAAATGCTCTTTGTGCTCCTCTTCATTCTTCGAGTATACCATTATATCATCAATGAACACCACAACAAACTTATCCAAATATTCCATGAAAACCTTGTTTATCATGCTCATGAAGTAGGCAGGGGCGTTAGTCAGTCCAAATGACATGACTGTATATTCATACAACCCGTACCTTGTGGTGAATGCTGTCTTTGGTATATCCTTCTCTCGAATTTTCAGCTGGTGATATCCTGATCATAGATCGATCTTCGAAAACACTTTAGCTCCTTGCAGCTGGTCAAACAAATCATTGATCATCGGCAAAGGGTATTTGTTCTTGATCGTCACCTCATTCAATGCCCGATAATCAACAACCATCCTCAATGATCCATCCTTCTTCTCAACCGATAGCACTGGGGCTCCCCACGGTGATGAACTTCGTCGAATGTAACCTTTTTCCAATAACTCCTTGATCTGCTTCTTAATCTCCTCCAGATCATTTGCGGGCATCCGGTATGGTCTCTTTGATATAGGCCCGGTGCCTGCCAACAGTTCTATCAAAAACTCGATGTCCCGATCTGGCGGCATGCCTGGTAATTCCTCTGGGAATACATCTAGGTAATCCTTTACGACAGGCACTTCCTCCTGAACAACTCCTGAGAGGGAATTTACTTGGCTCCTACTAGGCGCGTGCCTAGATACATACTTGATCCTTTTTCCCTCCGGGGTGGTGAGATAAATCGACTTACTAGCACAGTCAATGCTTCCTCCATACTTTGACATCCAGTCCATGCCTAATATCACATCCAATCCTTGTGACTCCAAAATTATTAGGTCGGACGGGAAAACATGGCTACCAATGGTTAAGGGTATCCGGTCGCACCATCAGTTAGCCATATACTCTGCTCCAGGTGAACTTACTAACAGAGGGGTCCTAAGGGTTTGGGTTGGTAGTTTAAACTTATCCACGAATCCCCTTGATATGTATGAATGCGATGCACTAGTATCAAAAAGAACAAGGGCGGTAAAAGACTTAACCAAAAACTTACCGATAACCGCGTCTGGCTGCTCTTCAACCTCCTCCACGTTAACGTGGTTCACTTGTCCTTTGTTGAATGGATTGGGCTTCTTCCCAGTGCTCCCATTACCGTTTCCATTCTTCGCTTCAGGGTACTCCGTGGCATAGTGTCCAGTCTTCCCGCACTTGAAGCAAGTAATGTGACTTAGGTCTCTCTTGGCGGGTGTGGCTGGATTGGAGTGGTTCTGATTGTTGCTTGTTCCGTTCCCAGTCCTATTCTTGGAACTATTGTGGTTATCCGAACTTCCTCCGTTGTGGTTTTGACCTCCATGGTTATGAACAAGTCCTCCCGAGTTCGGGGTTAGACGAGGCTTCTGCTGAGCTCCAGAATTGTATCTTCCTTGTCCATACTTCCTCTTACGAATCTCAATCTGCTGCTGCTTCCCTTCAATCATAAGAGCCTTATCTACCAATTCCTGGTAGTTGTTGAATGTTGCCACCATCCACTGCATGCTCATCTCATCGTTCAACCCTTCCATAAACTTCTCCTGCTTCGCGGCATCTGTGGCCACATCATCAGGGGCATAACGAGATAACTTGCTAAACTCATCCACGTACTGAGCTATAGTACGGTTCCCCTGGCGTAAGTTGCAAAATTCACGCTTCTTCATATTCATAGCTCCAGTTGAGACATGGGCTGTGCGGAAAGCTTGCTGAAACTGATCCCAAGTGACGTTGGCTATGGGGAAAGTGGCCGTATAATTCTCCCACCATGAGGCTGCTGGTCCATCCAATTGATGTGCGGCAAAGCGCACTGATGTCTACTACACAACCTTCTTCTTGTAGACGTTGTTGGGCCTCCAAGTGCAGAGGTTTGTAGGACAGTAGCAAATTTCCCTCAAGTGGATGACCTAAGGTTTATCAATCCGTGGGAGGAGTAGGATGAAGATGGTCTCTCTCAAGCAACCCTGCAACCAAATAACAAAGAGTCTCTTGTGTCCCCAACACACCCAATACAATGGTAAATTGTATAGGTGCACTAGTTCGGCGAAGAGATGGTGATACAAGTGCAATATAGATGGTAGATATAGGTTTTTGTAATCTAAAAATATAAAAACAGCAAGGTAACTAATAATAAAAGTGAGCACGAACGCTATTGCAATGCTAGGAAACAAGGCCTAGGGTTCATACTTTCACTAGTGCAAGTTCTCTCAAGAATAATAACATAATTGGACCATATAACTATCCCTCAACATGCAACAAAGAGTCACTCCAAGTCACTAATAGCGGAGAACAAACAAAGAGATTATGGTAGGGTACGAAACCACCTCAAAGTTATTCTTTCCGATCAATCCATTGGGCTATTCCTATAAGTGTCACAAACAGCCCTAGAGTTCGTAGTAAAATAACACCTTAAGACACACATCAACCAAAACCCTAATGTCACCTAGATACTCCAATGTCACCTCAAGTATCCGTGGGTATGATTATACGATATGCATCACACAATCTCAGATTCATCTATTCAACCAACACATAGAACCTCAAAGAGTGCCCCAAAGTTTCTACCGGAGAGTCAAGATGAAAACGTGTGCCAACCCCTATGCATAGGTTCATGGGCGGAACCCGCAAGTTGATCACCAAAACATACATCAAGTGGATCAATAGAATACCCCATTGTCACCACGGGTATCCCACGCAAGACATACATCAAGTGTTCTCAAATCATTAAAGACTCAATCCGATAAGATAACTTCAAAGGGGAAACTCAATCCATTACAAGAGAGTAGAGGGGGAGAAACATCATAAGATCCAACTACAATAGCAAAGCTCGCGATACATCAAGATCGTATCACCTCAAGAACACGAGAGAGACAGATCAAACACATAGCTACTGGTACATACCCTCAGCCCCGAGGGTGAACTACTCCCTCCTCGTCATGGAGAGCGTCGGGATGATGAAGATGGCCACCGGTGAGGGTTCCCCCCCTCCGGCAGGGTGCCGTAATAGGGTCCCGATTGGTTTTTGGTGGCTACAGAGGCTTGCGGCGGCGGAACTCCCGATCTATTCTGTTCCCCGAAGGTTTTAGGGTATATTGGTATATATAGGAGGAAGAAATACGTCAGGGGAGCCACGAGGGGCCCACGAGGGTGGAGGGCGCGCCCAGGGGGGTGGGTGCGTCCCCCTGCCTCGTGCCTTCCTCGTTGATCCCCTGACGTGCACTCCAAGTCTCCCGGATTGCTTTCTTTCCAAAAATAACTTTCCCGAAGGTTTCATTCTGTTTGGACTCCGTTTGATATTCCTTTTCTTCGAAACACTGAAACAAGGGAAAAAACAGAAACTGGCACTGGGCTCTGGGTCAATAGGTTAGTCCCAAAAGTAATATAAAAGTGCATAATAAAGCCCATAAACATCCAAGACGGATAATATAATAGCATGGAACAATCAAAAATTATAGATACGTTGGAGACGTATCAGCATCCCCAAGCTTAATTCCTGCTCGTCCTCGAGTAGGTAAATTATAAAAACAATTTTTTTGATGTGGAATGCTACTTGGCATAATTTCAATGTAATTCTTCTTAATTGTGGTATGAATATTCAGATCCGAAAGATTCAAGATAAAAGTTCATATTGACATAAAAATAATAATACTTCAAGCATACTAACTAAGCAATTATGTCCTCTCAAAATAACATGGCCAAAGAAAGTTCATCCCTACAAAATCATATAGTTTAGTCATGCTCCATTTTCCGTCACACAAGAATGCTCTCATCATGCACAACCCCGATGACAAGCCAAGCAATTGTTTCATACTTTAGTAATCTCAAACTTTTTCAACCTTCACGCAATACATGAGCGTGAGCCATGGATATAGCACTATGGGTGGAATAGAATATAATGATGGGGGTTATGTGGAGAAGACAAAAAAGGAGAAAGTCTCACATCAACGCGGCTAATCAATGAGCTATGGAGATGCCCATCGATTGATGTTAATGCAAGGAGTAGGGATTGCCATGCAACGGATGCACTAGAGCTATACATGTATGAAAGCTCAACCAAAGAAACTAAGTGGGTGTGCATCCAACTTGCTTGCTCACGAAGACCTAGGGCATTTGAGGAAGCCCATTGTTGGAATATACAAGCCAAGTTCTATAATGAAAAATTCCCACTAGTATATGAAAGTGACAAAACAAGAGACTCTCTATCATGAAGATTATGGTGCTACTTTGAAGCACAAGTGTGGTAAAAAGGATAGTAACATTGTCCCTTCTCTCTTTTTCTCTCATTTTTTTGGGCCTCCCCTTTTTATGGCATTTCTCTCTTTTTTTTTTCCTCACTTGGGACAATGCTCTAGAAAATGATGATCATCACACTTCTATTTATTTACAACTCAATGATTACAACTCGATACTAGAACAAAGTATGACTCTCTATGAATGCCTCCGGCGGTGTACCGGGATATGCAATGAACCAAGAGTGACATGTATGAAAGAATTATGAATGGTGGCTTTGCCACAAATACTATGTCAACTA
Source organism: Triticum aestivum (assembly GCF_018294505.1). Classification (NCBI taxonomy): domain Eukaryota; kingdom Viridiplantae; phylum Streptophyta; class Magnoliopsida; order Poales; family Poaceae; genus Triticum; species Triticum aestivum. The sequence goes on from NC_057811.1 coordinate 348,329,617, forward strand.
CATGATCATGCAAAGCAGCATGACAATGATGAACGTGTCATGATAAATGGAATGGTGGAAAGTTGCATGGCAATATATCTCGGAATGGCTATGTAAATGCCATAATAGGTAGGTATGGTGGCTGTTTTGAGGAAGATATAAGGAGGTTTATGTGTGAAAGAGCGTATCATATCACGGGGTTTGGATGCACCGGCGAAGTTTGCACCAACTCTCAATGTGAGAAAGGGCAATGCACGGTACCGAAGAGGCTAGCAATGATGGAAGGGTAATAGTGCGTATAATCCATGGACTCAACATTAGTCATAAAGAACTCACATACTTATTGCAAAAATCTACAAGTCATCAAAAACCAAGCACTACGCGCATGCTCCTAGGGGGATAGATTGGTAGGAAAAGACCATCGCTCGTCCCCGACCGCCACTCATAAGGAGGACACTCAAAGAACACCTCATGTTTCAAATTTGTTACATAACGTTTACCATACGTGCATGCTACGGGACTTGCAAACTTCAACACAAGTATTTCTCAAATTCACAACTACTCAACTAGCACAACTTTAATATCACTACCTCCATATCTCAAAACAATCATCAAGCATCAAACTTCTCTTAGTATTCAACACACTCATAAGAAAGTTTTTACTAGTCTTGAATACCTAGCATATTAGGATTAAGAAAATTACCATGCTGTTTAAGACTCTCAAAATAATATAAGTTAAGCATGAGAGTTCATCTATTTCTTCAAAATAAAACCACCATTGTGCTCTAAAAGATATAAGTGAAGCACTAGAGCAAACGACAGACTACCCCGAAAGATATAAGTGAAGATCAATGAGTAGTCGAATAATTATGCAACTATGAAGACTCTCCCATTTAATAATTTCAGATCTTGGTACTTTATTCAAACAGCAAGCAAAGCTAAAAAAAAATAAAATGACGCTCCAAGCAAAACACATATCATGTGGTGAATAAAAATATAGCTCCAAGTAAAGTTACCGATGAATGAAGACGAAAGAGGGGATGCCTTCCGGGGCATCCCCAAGCTTAGGCTCTTGGGTATCCTTGAATATTACCTTGGGGTGCCTTGGGCATCCCCAAGCTTAGGCTCTTGCCACTCCTTATTCCATAGTCCATCGAATCTTTACCCAAAACTTGAAAACTTCAGAACACAAAACTTAACAGAAAACTCGTAAGCTCCGTTGACGAAAGAAAACAAAACACCACTTCAAGGTACTGTAATGAACTCATTCATTATTTATATTGGTGTTAAACCTACTTTATTCCAACTTCTCTATGGTTTGTAAACTATTTTACTAGCCATAGATTCATCAAAATAAGCAAACAACACACGAAAAACAGAATCTGTCAAAAACAGAACAGTCTGTAGTAATCTGTAACTAACGCAAACTTCTGGAACGCCAAAAATTCTACCAAAATAGGAAGACCTAGATAATTTGATTATTGATCTTCTGAAATTGGAATCAGTATTTTATCACTTTCTGGTGATTTTTAACAATTGTTTTTGTGAGCAGAAAGTTTCTGTCTTTTTCAGCAAGATCAAATAATTATCATCCAAGAAGATCCTATAGGTCTTACTTGGCACAAACACTAATTAAAACATAAAAACAAATATAAACAGAATCTAGATGGATTATTTATTACTAAACAGAACCAAAAAGCAAGAAACTAAAAGAAAATTGGGTTGCCTCCCAACAAGCGCTAACGTTTAACGCCCCTAGCTAGGCATGATGATTTCAACGATGCTCACATAAGAGATAGGAATTGAAACATAAAGATAGCATCATGAAGAATATGACTAGTACATTTAAGTCTAACCCACTTCCTATGCATAGGGATTTTGTGAGCAAACAACTTATGGGAACAAGAATCAACTTGCATAGGAAGGCAAAACAAGCATAACTTCAAAACTTTAAGCACATAGAGAGGAAACTTGATATTATTGCAATTCCTACAAGCATATGTTACTCCCTCATAATAGTTTTCAGTAGCATCATGAATGAATTCAACAGTATAACCAGCACCTAAAGCATTCTTTTCATGATCTACTTGCATAAAAAATTTATTACTCTCCACATAAGCAAAATTCTTCTCATTCGGAATAGTGGGAGTATCATAAGAGACTTGAATACTATAAATTGTTTCCACATTAAAAGAGTAATGTTCAGAAAAAAGGTAATCATAATCATGACAAGTTTTATAAATATAATCATTACTACTCTTTATAGCATAAGTTTCATCACAATAATCATCATAAGTAGCAACTTTGTTCTCATCATAATCAATAGTGGACTCATCACTAAATAAAGTCATGACCTCTCCAAATCCACTTTCATAATTATCATAATAAGATTCAACATCCTCCAAAATAGTGGGATCATTACTTCCTAAAGTTTACACTCTTCCAAACCCACTTTTATCAATATAATCATCATAAGTAGGAGGCATGCTATCATCATTATAAATTTGCATATCAAAACTTGGGAGACTAAAAATATCATCCTCATTAAACTTAGCATCCCCAAGCTTGGGACAAACATTAATTGCAGAAAATATATTCTCAAAAGCATCATAATCATCAAACATAGCATCCCCAAGCTTGGGCCTTTTCATATCATAAGCATAATCACTCTCATCATTAATAGTATGGATAGCACCAATAGTATAGCAATTATCATATTCTTCCAAGCAAGTGCCAAAAAGATTTTCAAGATCATAAGGAGTATCATTATCTTCCCAATCATAATCATCACAACAAGCAATAGGCATAATGAGATCATCATCAAGTGCATCATCTTCCACAATTATTTTTGATTCATTTTCATGAGGCACAACAATAATAGGAGCAACATTATTTAGGAGAGATATCTTTTTACCTCTCTTCCTTTTTCTTTTCTTCTTCTTCACCACATCATGTGTGGGTTCAATCCTCTTTTTGGAGCCCCTTATTAATGAGATTGGTTGAATAGAAGGCTCCTCCTCATTACCTGATTCATCATAAGAAATAATAGGAGAATATTGGGAAGTCTCTTCCCTTTCGTTAGTATTCTCTTCATCTTCTATTTGTTTTCTTTTCTTTATGTAATTGGCAATATAAGGATTTTCGATGCAATTCACCGCACAATACATATAAATTTCTTCTAGATCAATATAGAGGAATTTCTCAAGGTTATATTCTGGAATATGCTTAGTTTGACATTTCATTTCTTCATAACCCAAAAGCAAACTAAGTTCATTATGATGTGCAAGGGAAATCAAATCATCACAATTTTTGGACACGATTCGATCATGAAACAATTTGCATTTGATATTTAAATGACCATGTTCATTGCAAAGTTCACAAGTACGGTAAAGATATTTTAAATTTTCAGCACTCACATTTAGCCTTTTCTTGCAACCATTTAGTTTCTAAATGCTTATGCCTCTTGCAATATCTATCTTCCCTATTTGGTATGTAGTTGCAAACCCAATGCACTCCACAAATATTGACATGTTTATAGGAGACATTTTCATCATAACTAGTGAAATTATCATTAGTACTATGGATATTCAAAGAGTTCATACTAACAACATTGCAATCATGCTCATCATTCAAAGATTTAGTGCCAAACATTTTAATGCATTCTTCTTCTAACACTTTGGCACAATTTTCCTTTCCATCATACTCACGAAAGATATTAAAAAGATGAAGCGTATGTGGTAAACTCAATTCCATTTTTTTGTAGTTTTCTTTTATAGACTAAACTAGTGATAAAACAAGAAACAAAAAGATTCGATTGCAAGATCTAACGATATACCTTCAAGCACTCACCTCCCCGGCAACGGCGCCAGAAACTGCTTGATGTCTACTACACAACCTTCTTCTTGTAGACGTTGTTGGGCCTCCAAGTGCAGAGGTTTGTAGGACAGTAGCAAATTTCCCTCAAGTGGATGACCTAAGGTTTATCAATCCATGGGAGGCGTAGGATGAAGATGGTCTCTCTCAAGCAACCCTGCAACCAAATAACAAAGAGTCTCTTGTGTCCCCAACACACCAAATACAATGGTAAATTGCATAGGTGCACTAGTTCGGCGAAGAGATGGTGATACAAGTGCAATATAGATGGCAGATATAGGTTTTTGTAATCTGAAAATATAAAAACAACAAGGTAACTAATAATAAAAGTGAGCACGAACAATATTGCAATGCTAGGAAACAAGGCCTAGGGTTCATACTTTCACTAGTGCAAGTTCTCTCAACAATAATAACATAATTGGATCATATAACTATCCCTCAACATGCAACAAAGAGTCATTCCAAAGTCACTAATAGCGGAGAACAAACGAAGAGATTATGGTAGGGTACGAAACCACCTCAAAGTTATTCTTTCTGATCAATCCATTGGGCTATTCCTATAAGTGTCACAAACAGCCCTAGAGTTCGTAGTAAAATAACACCTTAAGACACACATCAACCAAAACCCTAATGTCACCTAGATACCCCAATGTCACCTCAAGTATCCGTGGGAATGATTATACGATATGCATCACACAATCTCAGATTCATCTATTCAACCAACACATAGAACCTCAAAGAGTGCCCCAAAGTTTCTACCAGAGAGTCAAGACGAAAACGTGTGGCAACCCCTATGCATTGGTTCATGGGCGGAACCCGCAAGTTGATCACCAAAACATACATCAAGTGGATCAAAAGAATACCCCATTGTCACCACGGGTATCCCACGCAAGACATACATCAAGTGTTCTCAAATCATTAAAAGACTCAATCCGATAAGATAACTTCAAAGGGGAAACTCAATCCATTACAAGAGAGTAGAGGGGGAGAAACATCATAAGATCCAACTACAATAGCAAAGCTCGCGATACATCAAGATCGTATCACCTCAAGAACACGAGAGAGAGAGGGAGACCAAACACATAGCTACTGGTACATACCCTCAGTCCCGAGGGTGAACTACTCCCTCCTCATCATGGAGAGCGCCGGGATGATGAAGATGGCCACCGGTGAGGGTTCCCCCCTCCAGCAGGGTGCCGGAATAGGGTCCCGATTGGTTTTTGGTGGCTACAGAGGCTTGCGGCGGCGGAACTCCCGATCTATTCTGTTCCCCGAAGGTTTTAGGGTATATTGGTATATATAGGAGGAAGAAATACGTCAGGGGAGCCACGAGGGGCCCACGAAGGTGGAGGGCGCGCCCAGGGGGGTGGGTGCGTCCCCCTGCCTCGTGCCTTCCTCGTTGATCCCCTGACATGCACTCCAAGTCTCCCTGATTGCTTTCTTTCCAAAAATAACTTTCCCGAAGGTTTCATTCCGTTTGGACTCCGTTTGATATTCCTTTTCTTCGAAACACTAAAACAAGGGAAAAAACAGAAACTGGCACTGGGCTCTGGGTCAATAGGTTAGTCCCAAAAGTAATATAAAAGTGCATAATAAAGCCCATAAACATCCAAGACGGATAATATAATAGCATGGAACAATCAAAAATTCTAGATGCGTTGGAGACGTATCACGCACCTTCTCAGCATCTGAGCAACCTGCGGTGGTCAACTCCCTTCCAATACGGCGTAGCCAATCATCAGCAACTATAGGCTCGGTGCTACTGGAAAACACCGGCGGCTGCAACCTCAGAAAACGAGCTAAGTTGTCAACTGGAGGCGGGTTGTTGTTGTTGTTGTTGCCTTGGTTCTGGACTAATAATTGCATCAAGGCAATCTGCTGCTGGATCAACTGAGTGAGCTCTAGCGGGAAGGCAAATCCGGTGTCACGTCTCGGAGGCATCTGATGGGTTTAGAGGGGAGAGATTAGAATAGAAAAGGGGTCGACAAAACACTACCCATATGCACATGAGACAAACATAATCATATCACTCAATCAATCAAGCAAGGGCATACAAACGGTCTAGAACTATCGTTAAAAGTGCTCGGACTACTACTATATACATGGGGGAATACTACTAATCATTTGGTGGTCTACTAGAAATTTTGATCGGTGGACGACTCCATGATGTCTCCTCCAGCTTCGTCTTCAAAGTCATCTTCACTGGGGTCGGAGTCGGTGTCATCGATGATGATGTAGTTCTCCGGGCAAGTGGAATCGTCGTCCTCTCCTCCTGGCGCGGGGTCTCCCATGAATACTCTGATCTTCTTTATCAGGTCGTCATTCTTCTCCAATAGTGTTGCAATTTCCTCCTCATATCCATCGTGTGTAGACTTGAGTTCTTCTTCCAGCTCGATGATCCTTGTCTTCGCCTTCTTCAAATCTATCATGTCTGCGCACATCTGATTTTCCTGGCGTCGAATGTGCTGGTTTAACTCCTGGATGAAAGCTGCAATGGATCTGTCCTTCTTGGTGCTGATCATTTCCCATTGTTCATCTCGGCGCCCACATATCTGGTAGATAGTGTCCTTAAGCTCCTTACTGTAGACTTCTCCAATACGTCCCATGGCAATGTGGGCTGCCATGCTCTTGCCTACACTCCAGGTTGGTGCATCAAAGGAAAACTCTATGGGCTCAGTGATTGGCACGAACGTCCTTCCTGGAACTTGAACTCGAATCATCCAGCGCTCCTCTTCTGGTAAAGTGGCGTTGTAGGCCCCGGTGAAGCTTGGTATTCCGATGTTCAGGTACCTAGTGACTTCCTTCAAGTGGCGTCCAAAGGGTGTGTCTTCATCAGGTTGTGCAAACTTGTTCCTCGAATCCACCATCCTAAGAGTAGAAAATGGAGAGGAGTCAGAAATGAGTAGAGAAGAGTGACCTATGGCTTATCTTAGTGGTCGTGTCCTACACTCAGCGTGTGCTCTGATACCATCATGTAGCGACCCGACCTCAAACGGTCAAGTCTCTGTGCTTCCGTGTCATCCCTGGATCGGTAATGCTGACACACACAGTACTCGAAGGATTTATAACAGAGTAGCAATCACACACTTATTACATCGAATGTCTCAAAAGAGAACTTATTACAATAAATATGGCATAAGGCCATCTAATACGATAACAGCGGAAGGCTTGGAAGATAAAGTGAGTCCATCAACTCCAACGGCATAGCTGAGCTGCACGGCAACGACCTAACGAACCTTACTCCTCGTCTGAAAAGTCTGCAACATAATACGTTGCAGCCCGAGGTCAGCACATGGAATATGCTGGCAATATAACACAGTAATGCAAGAACAGAATAATGCTATCACTATATGCATATTTGGCTGGTGGAAAAGCTCTATGGTTATAGTTTTGCGAAAAGCCAATTTTTCCCTACAACAAAGGAATAAGTTTTATTTTAATTATCATGGTAGTTGAAACATCATTGAGAAGGTTCCTCCAACTCAATCCCAATTAAAAGTAATTATCAACCCAACAATATTAAATTAGAGTGATGAGATACTTATGATAATCCAAGTACTAGATACTCAAGATGTCCATAACCGGGGACACGGCTAACCATGATTAGATTGTACACCCTGCAGAGGTTTGCGCACTTTTCCCCACAAGACTCGATTGCCTCCGTTGGATTTCTCGCACTACATGGTGTTTGAGAAACGGATGACTGAGACACAGTCTTTCAGAAGCATTCACTCTAACCCTGGGTAGACAGTACCAACCTACATCCCTCTACATCTGCTAGCCTACCACTTGAAGAGGTCATGCAACGTACTCAACTATGCTAGAGCCCATAATAGCTTGTGGCTGCACACGGAAGTTTCTAGCATGAAATATCTCAGTTCCCTTCAACCCTGGGTGGCGGACCTTAGGATTATCTCACAGGTACTCCGGGATATCCTAGGACAACACAGGATTCTCCAGGTGCCCGACAAGCAATCCACCCAGATGTGTATTAAAGTAGCCACCTTAAGTTGAACCATTAATTAACCATCTCACATCTGTCATGGATTCACTCACCCAAACCACGTCTACGAGCATAGCATAGCAATATAAGCAATACGTAGAAGTAACTCCCAAGGGTTTGATAATAACAGGGCAATAGGTTCTACCTCATCAACTACTTCCCAATACCCACAAGTTAATCACATCCTAATCATGCAGTGTTTGAGGATTGGAGCTAATGCATAAAAACTGGGTATGAAAAGAGTATGATCAATGTGTTACTTGCCTTGCTGACGATCCGCAAAACCTAGGGACTCGTAGTAGCACGCTTCAGCACTCCGGGAATTCTATCGCAAACAAACAAAAGCATACATAAGCAATCAATCATGGATGCACGGGTAAAACTCAAATAAGAAGAACTAACCAGAAAGTTCAACTTAAGAACTCCGGTTTGCAAAAAGAATCAAATCAAACGGAGCAACGAAACTCAAACTGCGAAAGAAACAAGATTTGTTTACTAATCTGGACTAAAGTCAAATTTTACTATACCAAAATCTTGTTCAAGTTGGTTAAACAGAAAGAGGGTTTCGAGACGAAGATCTAGGCGCTTGAATCGCCTGATTCCGATAAACGAGCGAAAAGATAAACAAAAACAAAAATCGGATGAGAAATCGCGATCGAAAATAATCGTGAAAAACCCGGGAAAAAGAAAAAACGAACGATTAGGCTAACGAACGAGCGTTTATTGTCTGTGACTAGCGGGCGAAAACCGTTCATTAAAACGAACGTACGGACGAACGTCCACTAAATAAACTAAACCGAGAAAACCAACGAACCGGTCTAAAAAACATAACTAGGGTTAAAAAACCGACGGTTTTTACCTAAACTGAAAAGAACCAGGCGGCGAGATTTGCGAACTCCGACGCGGCTCCGGCGGCTTCTGGCAAGCGGGGCGGCGGCGCGGGCGACGGTGGGGTGGCGCGGGTGGTGCGGCGGCGAGGCGGGCGGCGGCAGGCGGCGACGGGCGCTGCGGGCGGCGGCGGCTGGCGGCGAGGCGAGGCGCGGCAGGGGGCGGCGGGCGGCGGCTGCTGCTGCGTGCGGCGGCGGGGTGGCGATTTGGGGGCGGGGGCGGCGGCTTATAAAGGGGAGGGGCGGGTGGCTTGCGGGAGGGGCCGGGAGGTGTCCTGGGCGGCGACGGCGGCGGCTGCCGAGTCCTGGCCGGACTCAGGCACGGCGGAGGCGGTGGCGCGGCGTGGGCCGGCCTGGCTCGGCTGGGCCTTGGCCCAGTCAGGCGCGGAAGTTAAAAAAAAACAGATTCCGCCGAAAAGAGATCCTAGAAAAATAAATAAAAATCTAAAAATACAAAAACAAATTTTCACCGTCTAAATAAAATATTTAGAACAAGATGAACTTTTTTTTGCCCTAAAATGCAATTTTTGAAAAATGCATAATTTTCCTATGCAAATAAAATAGCAATAAAATCCGAATAAAATCAAATATTTGATTTTAATATTTTTCCTCCAATATTTCATTTATTTTGGAGAAGTCATTTTATCTCCTCTCATATATTTTAATATGAAATATTTTCAGAGAGAAAAATAATTAAAACAAATAATCCTCGTTTCAATATTTGATAAAATTCAAATATGAAAACAGTGAAATCCCCAACTCTCTCCGAGGGTCCTTGAGTTGCTTAGAATTTTGAGGATCGCGAAACGAAATGCAACAAAAATATGTTATGCATGAATGATCTATGTATAACATTCCAAATTGAAAATTTGGGATGTTACACAGGACTTTTGGAGTTGTGCAGAATATGCCTCTAATATTTGCTCCTTTTCCAGCCAAGAATTCCAGCTGCCGGCATTCTCCCTCTTCATATAAACCTTGCAAAATAAGAGAGAATAGACATAAGTATTGTGACATAATGTGTAATAACAGCCCATAATGAAATAAATATTGATATAAAAGCATGATACAAAATGGACGTATCAACTCCCCAAGCTTAGACCTCGCTTGTCCTCAAGCGGAAGCCGATAACGATAAATATGCCCACATGTTTAGAGATAGAGGTGTCGATAAAATAAAATACGGACATGAGGGCATCATGATCATTTTTATAACAGCAACATATATAAATATTGTCATATGATTTCTTATGCTCAAGTAATAATCTATCCACAATGTCAAGTATGAATCAGAAACTTCATTGAAAACCAACAAACTACAATCTCAGTCATTGAAGGAATTGCAATTTATCATAACATAGGAAAGAGTCCATGTAAGAGCTTTTCAGCAAGTTCACATATTCAACCATCATTTAGTCTTTCACAATTGCTGACACTCACGCAATACTTATGGTTATGGAGTTTCAATCGGACACAGAGAAAGATAGGGGCTTATAGTTTCGCCTCCCAACCTTTTACCTCGAGGGTAATGTCAACAATAATAACTCATGCTAACTTATATCCAATTGGATATATATATCAGGATCTTTCCAACACAATGTGCTTACCAAAGGATAAAATGTAAAAAGGAAAGGTGAAGATCACCATGACTCTTGCATAAAGTAGAAGATAATAGTAAAAGATAGGCCCTTCGCAGAGGGAAGCAGAGGTTGTCATGCGCTTTCAGGGTTGGATGCACAAAATCTTAATGCAAAAGAACGTAACTTTATATTGCCACTTGTGATATGGACCTTTATTATGCAGTCCGTCGCTTTTATTTCTTCCACATCACAAGATCGTATAAAGCTTATTTTCGCCCACACTAATAAGTCATACATATTTAGAGAGCAATTTTTGTTGCTTGCACCGATGACAACTTACTTGAAGGATCTTACTCAATCCATAGGTAGATACGGTGGACTCTCATGGCAAAACTGGTTTTAAGGGTATTTGGAAGCACAAGTAGTATCTCTACTTGGTGCAAAGAATTGGCTAGCATGAGGGAGAAAGGCAAGATCAACATGTTGGATGATCCATGACAATATACTTTATCTCAGATGTAAGAAAACATAACCCATTACGTTGTCTTCCTTGTCCAACGTCAACTCTTTAGCATGTCATATTTTAATGAGTGCTCACAATCATAAAAGATGTCCAAGATAGTATATTTATATGTGAAACCTCTCTTTGTTTATTACTTCCTATTAATTGCAACGATGACCAAAACTATGTTTGTCAACGCTCAACAACTTTTAATCATCATACTCTCTCTATGTGAAGTCATTACTCTTCATAAGATCAATATGATATCTTTATTTCTTTTTATTCTTTCTTTTTCTTTCATTCACTCAAGATCATAGCAAGATAATCAAGCCCTTGACTCAACACTAATCTTTATTATATAGCTCACGGACTTGATTACATAGAGGGATCATAAAGCAAAACTCACGACTAGATCATACTAAAACTTTATTTTACTAGATCAAGATAATACCAAAAGGATCGAACTAAGAAAAAGGGTAAAGATAGGAGTGCGATGGTGATACGATACCGGGGCACATCCCCCAAGCTTGGCAGTTGCCAAGGGGAGTGCCCATACCCATGTGATTATATCTCCTTTGCTGGTGAAGATGATGGTGGTGATGATGGATAGTCGCACATTGAGCGTAAGAGATCCTCCAACTTGCGGATAATGCCCTTGAGTCCGACGATATGATCCTTCAACAAAAAAAAAATCACGTGTGAGATATTTGTTTTGTATACGAGCTAACTCAATCATCTTGAAAGCTTCAATCTCAGTTGGGGTAAAGAGACGTGGAAGGGTGTCTTCTTCTTCTGCTGCCGGAGCTTGATCTTCCATAGTCTTCTTGATCCCATCATCCTTGTTGAACTCCTCGGGTTCTTCTCTCTTCAGCTCTATCTTCATCAGCCAAGCATCATTGCCCTGATTGTTGGAGGAGGGGAATGACATGATGCCTGGCCTTCACGACTCTGACAGAAAACAGCTTGAAACAAGAACAGAGGATATTTGCGTGATACAGGAGTCAAAACCTTCGGGAGATTATATAATGAATTTTTACCGACCAAAAGAAGTATCGTGTAAGAAAATGGAGTCCGGAGAGCGCACGAGGTGCCCACGAGGCAGGGGGCGCGCCCAGGGGGGTAGGGCGCGCCGCCCACCCTCGTGGAAGCCTCGTGTCCTTCCCGGACTGCTTCTTATTTTCCTGTTTTTTAAATATTCCAAAACGGAGAAAAATTGCCATTAGAACTGTTTTGGAGTCGGTTTACTTACCGTACCACGTACCTATTCCTTTTCGGAGTCTGAAACATTCTGGAAAGTGTCCCTTATGTATTCCTCCGGGGTTACGGTTTCAATAATATTAGTTTCAACATTTATAGGATTACCTGAGATATAATGTTTAATTCTTTGACCGTTCACCACCTTCGGATTTCTGCCTTCGAAGTTGTTTATTTTTATGGCACTAGAACGATAGACCTCCTCGATAATGTAAGGACCTTCCCATTTAGAGAGGAGTTTCCCTGCAAAAAATCTTAAACGGGAGTTGTATAGAAACACATAATCACCTACATTAAACTCACGTTTTTGTATCCTTTTGTCATGCCATCTTTTAACTTTTTCTTTAAACAACTTGGCATTCTCATAGGTCTGGGTTCTCCATTCATCAAGTGAGCTAATGTCAAATAACCTCTTCTCACCAGCAAGTTTGAAATCATAATTGAGCTCTTTAATAGCCCAATATGCCTTATGTTCTAGTTCGAGAGGTAAATGACATGCTTTTCCATAAACCATTTTATACGGAGACATACCCATAGGATTTTTGTATGCAGTTCTATAGGCCCATAATGCATCATCAAGTTTCTTGGACCAATTCTTTCTAGATCTATTAATAGTCTTTTGCAAAATTAATTTGAGTTCTCTATTACTCAATTCCACTTGACCGCTAGACTGTGGGTGATAAGGAGATGCAATTATATGATTAACATCATACTTAGCAAGCATTTTACGAAAGGAACCATGAATAAAATGTGAACCACCATCCGTCATTAAATATCTAGGGACTCCAAACCTCGGAAAAATAACTTCTTTAAGCATCTTAATAGAGGTGTTATGATCAGCACTACTAGTTGGAATAGCTTCTACCCACTTAGTAACGTAATCAAGAGCAACTAAATATGTGTATATCCATTAGAGGCAGGAAACGGTCCCATATAATCAAAGCCCCAAACATCAAATGGTTCAATAACAAGTGAATAATTCATAGGCATTTCTTGACGTCTACTAATATTACCAATTCTTTGACATTGATCACAAGATAAGACAAACTTACGAGCATCCTTGAAGAGAGTAGGCCAATAAAAACCAGATTGCAATACCTTATGTGCAGTTCTATCTCCAGCGTGGTGTCCTCCATAAGCCTCGGAGTGACACTTGCGTAGGATCGGTTCCTGTTCATGCTCAGGTACACAACGTCTAATAACACCATCTACTCCTTCTTTATAAAGATGTGGGTCATCCTAGAAGTAATGTCTTAAATCATAGAAAAACTTTTTCTTTTGCTGGTATGTGAAACTAGGTGGTATAAATTTAGGAACAATCTAATTAGCATAATCAGCATACCATGCAGTAGTACGAGAAGCATTTATGACATTTAATTGTTCATCATGGAAGCTATCATCAATAGGTAGTGGGTCATCAAGAACATTTTCTAACCTAGACAAGTTGCCTGCAACTGGGTTCTCAGCTCCCTTTCTATCAATAATATGCAAATCAAATTATTGTAGCAAGAGAACCCATATAATAAGTCTAGGTTTAGCATCTTTATTTTCCATAAGATATTTAATAGCAGCATGATCAGTGTGAATAGTTACTTTAGAATCAACAATATAAGGTCTGAACTTATCACAAGCAAATACAACTGCTAAGAATTCCTTTTCAGTAGTAGCATAATTTCTGTGGGCATTGTCTAGAGTTTTACTAGCATATTGAATAACATTTAATTTCTTATCAACTCTTTGCCCTAGAACAGCACCTACAGCATAATCACTAGCATCACACATGATTTCAAAGGGTAAATTCCAATCAGGAGGCTGAACAATAGGTGCAGAGATCAAAGCTTTCTTAAGTATTTCAAATGCTTCTACACAATCATAATCAAAGACAAAAGGTATATCTTTTTGTAATAGATTAGTCAGAGGCCGAGAAATTTTTGAGAAGTCCTTAATGAACCTCCTATAAAAACCGGCACGACCAAGGAAACTTCTTATACCTTTGATGTCCTTAGGACACGGCATCTTTTCAATAGCATCAACTTTAGCTTTATCAACTTCAATACCTCTTTCAGAAATTTTATGCCCCAAGACAATGCCTTCATTAACCATAAAGTGGCACTTTTCCCAGTTCAAGACAAGATTAGTTTCTTCACATCTCTGCAAAACTCGATCAAGGTTGCTCAAGCAATCATCAAAAGAGGATCCATAAACAGAGAAATCGTCCATGAAAACCTCACATATCTTTTCACAAAAGTCAGAGAATATAGCTATCATGCATATTTGAAAGGTAGCGGGTGCATTACATAAACCAAAAGGCATACGTCTATAAGCAAAAGTACCGAAAGGGCAAGTAAAAGTGGTCTTTGCTTGATCATCAGCTGACACAGGTATTTGAGAGAAACCAGAGTAACCATCTAGAAAGAAAAAATGTGTATGTTTGGATAATCTTTCTAGCATTTGATCAATAAAATGTAAGGGGTAATGATCTTTTTAGTAGCCTTACTCAATTTGCGGAAATCAATTACCATCCTATAACCTGTAATAATTATTTGCGGGATCAATCATCTTTATCATTAGGAACGACAGTAATACCTCCCTTCTTAGGGACACAATGGACAGAACTTACCCACTGACTATCAGCAACGAGATAAATAATACCTGCCTCAAGGAGCTTTAATATTTCCTTTCTTACTACTTCTTTCATCTTAGGATTTAGTCGTCGTTGATGATCAATAACTGGTTTGGCATCTTTCTCCAAATTTATTTTTTGTTGGCATAGAGTGGGACTAATGCCCTTAAGATCATCGAGAGTATATCCAATAGCAGCACGGTGCTTCTTCAGAGTTTTCAATAATTTCTCTTCCTCCTGCTCTGAAAGGTTAGCACTAATAATAACAGGATATATGTTTTTTTCATCAAGATAAGGATATTTAAGAGTATCAGGTAATGGTTTAAGCTCAAACACGGGATCACCCTTGGGTGGAGGAGGATCCCCTAGGATTTCAACAGGCAAGTTGTGTTTCAGAATAGGTCCCTGTTTAAAGAATACTTCATCTATTTCCCTTCTTTCATTCATAAACATCTCATTCTCATGGTCTAGCAAATTTTGTTCTAAAGGATCATTAGGAGGCACAACAATAGAAGCAAGACCAATAATTTCATCCTTACTAGGTAATTCTTCATCACGGGGTTGTCTACGAAATTTAGAAAAATTAAACTCATGAGACATATCATCCAAACCAATAGTAACAACATCCTTCTTGCAGTCTATCTTTGCATTAACAGTATTCAAGAAGGGTCTACCAAATATAATGGGACAAAAGCTATCTTGTGGGGAACCGAGAACAAGAAAATCAGCAGGATATTTAACCTTCCCACACAAGACTTCAACATCTCTAACAATCCCAATCGGTGAAATAGTATCTCTATTGGCAAGCTTAATGGTAACATCAATATCTTCTATCTCAGCAGGTGTAATATCATGCATAATTTCTTGATATAAATTAATAGGTATTGCACTAGCACTAGCACCCATATCACGTAAGCCATGATAACAATGATCTCCTGTTTTAACAGAAATAACAGGCATGCCCACAACAGGTCTATGTTTATCTTCAGCACCAGGTTTAGAGATTCTAGCAGTCTCATCACAAAAGTAAATAACATGCCCATCAATATTATCAGCTAACAGATCTTTAACCATAGCAATATTAGGTTCAACTTTAACTTGCTGAGGGGGTTTGTATGTCCTAATATTACTTTTGTTGACTACAACTGAAGCTTTAGCATGATCCTTTATTCTAACAGGGAAAGGTGGTTTCTCAACATAAGCAGCAGGAACAATAGGATCATTATAAGTGATAGTCTTTTCTTCAACTTTAATAGGTTTAACTACTTTTACTTCTATGGGAGGATGATATTTAAACCACTTCTCCTTAGGGAGATCAACATGAGTAGCAAATGATTCACAGAAAGAAGCTAGTATCTCAGAGTCAAGTCCATATTTAGTGCTAAATTTACGGAAAACATCGGTATCCATAAAAGATTTAACACAATCAAACTTAGGTGTTATACCTGACTCCTTACCTTCGTTGAGATCCCAATCTTCAGAGTTGCGTTTAATTCCTTCCAATAAATCCCATTTGAATTCAATAGTCTTCATCATAAAAGAACCAGTACAAGAAGTATCGAGCATGGAGCGATTGTTGTCAGAAAGCCAAGCATAAAAATTTTGAATAATCATTTCCCTTGAGAGCTCATGATTGGGGCATGAATATAACATTGACTTAAGCCTCCCCCAAGCTTGAGCGATGCTTTCTCCTTCGCGAGGCCAAAAATTATATATATAATTACAATCACGATGAACAAGATGCATACGATAAAACTTCTGATGAAATTCCAATTTCAATCGCTTGTAGTCCCATGATCCCATATCATCCCATAGCATATACCATGTCAATGCATCTCCCTGCAAAGATAAAGGGAAGACCTTCTTCTTGATAACATCATCGGGCATACCTGCAAGCTTAAATAATCCACAAACCTCATCCACATAGATTAAGTGTAAATCGGGATGCAAGGTTCCATCTCCTGCAAAAGGATTAGCTAGCAGTTTCTCTATCATACCCGAAGGAATTTCAAAGTAAACATTTTCAGTAGGTTCAATAGGTTGAGGAGCAACTATTTGCTCTGCTGGTCGGGGTGAAGATACCTCGAACAAGCCCCTCAAAGGATTACATTCCATAGTAGCAAGTGACAGTAAACTTCAGCACACTATATAAATTTTTCCTTACCAAATTCCATCTACCAAAGGCGCTTCACTCCCCGGCAACGGCGCCAGAAAAGAGTCTTGATGACCCACAAGTGTAGGGGATCTGTCGTAGCCTTTTCGATAAGTAAGAGTGTCAAACCCAACGAGGAGCAGAAGGAAATGACAAGCGGTTTTCAGTAAGGTATTCTCTGCAAGCACTGAAATTATAGGTAACAGGTAGTTTTGTGATAAGATAAATTGTAACGGGTAGCAAATAACAAGTGTAAATAAAGTGCAGCAAAATGGCCCAATCCTTTTTGTAGCAAAGCACAAGCCTGGACAAACTCTTATATACAGAAAAGCGCTCCCGAGGACACATGGGAATTATCGTCAAGCTAGTTTTCATCACGTTCATATGATTCGCGTTCGGTACTTTGATAATTTGATATGTGGGTGGACCGGTGCTTGGGTGTTGTCCTTACTTGGACAAACATCCCACTTATGATCAACTACAAAGAGTAATCAACACTACTAGCAACCTACAGGTACCAATCTCAGGCTATGAGACAAAGATTGGATACAATAGATGAACTAGGGTTTGAGAGGAGATGGTGCTGGTGAAGATGTTGATGAAGAGGGACCCCCTCTCGATGAGAGGATCATTGGTGATGACGATGGCGATGATTTCCCCCTCCTGAAGGGAAGTTTCCCCAGCAGAACAGCTCCGCCGGAGCCCTAGATTGGTTCCGCCAAGGTTCCGCCTCGTGGCGGCGGAGTCTCGTCTCGAAAGCTTGCTTACTATTTTTTCTCGGACGAAAGACTTCATATAGCAGAAGATGGGCACCGGAGGGTCACCAGGGGGCCCACGAGGCAGGGGGCGCGCCCCCCACCCTCGTGGCAAGGGTCTGGGCCCCCTCTGGTATTTTCTTCGCTTAATATTTTTTATAAATCCCAAAAATGACTTTCGTGGAGTTTCAGGTCTTTTGGAGTTGTGTAGAATAGGTCTCTAATATTTGCTCCTTTGCTAGCCCAGAATTCCAGCTGCTGGCATTCTCCCTCTTCATATAAACCTTGCAAAATAAGAGAGAATAGACATAAGTATTGTGACATAATGTGTAATAACAGCCCATAATGCAATAAATATCGATATAAAAGCATGATACAAAATGGACATATCAATACCCTACTTCCTGCTTGATTGATCTTGATGAATCTGAGTATTACAAGAGTTGATCTACCACGAGATCGTATTGGCTAAACCCTAGAAGTCTAGCCTGTATGACTACGGCAATGAGTATCTCCCTTTCCGGACTAAGTCCTCTGGTTTATATAGACACCGGGGAGATCTGGGGTTATACAAGGTCGGTTACAAAGGAAAAGAATCTACATATTTGGTCGCCAAGCTTCCCTTCCACGCCAAGGAGAGTCCTATCCGGACACGGGTGCAGTCTTCGGTCTTCATATCTTCACAGCCCACCAGTCCGGCCCATGGCTAACAGACCGGATGCCCGAGGACCCCTTAGTCTAGGACTCCCTCAGTAGCCCCTGGACCTGGCTTGAATGACAAGGAGTCCGGCACGCAGATTTGTCTTCGACATTGCAAGGCGGGTTCCCTTCTTTCTGAACTCCAAGATAGTCTTTGGATGTGATGATTGTATCCAGACTTGTAACACACACCACACATAACCGTAGAGAGAATATAATATTCCATGGGTCCAATCCGCTGACAACTTTTTACAATGTGGCATTACGCCTGCTCGGTCACAATTTCGGACCGTTTTGTTCTTCCGTTCCACGTTTTGAGACGTGGTTGTCATTGGCACGTCTTGTCAAAGCAGAGACCGTGTCCCCTTATCGCGGGATTCTTATCAATGCGGGCGTGGGTAACCCAACCGTGTCGTTTACACAGGCCTTGGGAATAGGCGAGTTTCAAGGCAAATGGGGAGGCGTTCAATATTCACTGCCTTTATAAGGGGATAAGGATTCCCCTCTTCTCCCACACTTTCTTTCTCCGCCCTTCCGATCTTGAGCTCTAGCGCCCAAGTTCTCATCTTCTTCCCACTCAAGCGAGCACTCAACCATGTTCGGATCTGGAGGCCAGGGCAAGTGGATGGTCTCCTCCATTAAGGAGAAGGATATTACTGAGCTTCGGGCGGCCAGGTACTTGGTGAAGGAAATCGCCCACCGCCTTCCATCCCAGGGGCAAATCGTCCCCACGCCGAAGCCCAACGAGAGGGTGGTTTTTATCCCTCATTTCCTTCGCGGGCTAGGGTTTCCTCTCCACCCTTTCGTCCGCGGACTGATGTACTACTATGGGATAGACTTTCATGATCTATCTCCGAACTCTTTCCTCAACATGTCGGCGTTCATCGTCGTGTGTGAGGCCTTCCTCCGCATTCAACCCCACTTCGGGCTGTGGCTCAAGGTCTTCAACGTGAAGCCGAAGGTGGTTGATGGCCAGCACGCGGAGTGCGGAGGAGCCATGGTGAGTAAGCTGTCCAACGTTTCCTGGCTGAAAGGCACTTTCGTGGAGACTGTCAAGGAATGGCAGAAACAATGGTTCTACATTATAGAACCCCGTGGCACCAACTGGGCCGCGGCTGCCGAATTCAACCCCGGTGCCCCAATGCGGCTCACCTCCTGGGTCGAGAAGAGCCCGAACTGGTGTTCGTCAGACGAGCTGATAGCGCTGCAGACGCGCGTTCAAAGCATGGTGGACAAGGATGTCAAACTTGTCGATATAATCCAGGTGATGCTAGTTCGCCGGATTCTTCCGTGTCAAAGCCGAAGCCCCCCTCTATGGAAGTTCAATCCGAAGAAGCACCATACTCTGAAGAGGCTCTTCGAGACCAGTCACGAAGGCGCCTGGAAGTTGCTCTTTAAGGGAAACGAGAAGCCACCGGCCACAGACTCAGACCGCGGTCACGACATTAACCATCTCGCCAGCGAGGTATGTTATTTTTTAACGCATCCCCTACTTGCCTGTTTCGAGGATGATGTCTGAGCTTTTATCATTGCTTCTTCAGGACTGGATGGAGAGGGTGAAGCGGATCCAGTGTCCGGCTCCGCTGCCTGAAGAACCGGTCATCTCGCGTTTAGCGAAGATGCTGGTGCCGGCACCCTATAAGGCGCCGGAGAAGAAGGCCAAGAAGAAGGCCAAGGGGGCCAATCGCAAGGGTGCTTCGGACGTGACGTTCGAAGACGAAGGGACCCATTCCTCCGTCCCTGAGGACAACGATGAGGAAGAGGAGGAGGAGGAGCAGAACAACCCTTCCCCCAAGGAGGGAAAGAAGAAGAGGACAACTTCCACGAATCTGGAGGCGGGAACACCCAAGAAGGGGAAGAGCACCCTTGTGGTCAAGACCGCATGGAACGTTGGCAGCAGTCCGGAGCGACGCCCCCGCACTAAGCCCCGGGCCGCATCATAAGTGCTAAGACTCGTACATGCCCATAGATCAAACCTCTCCTCCTTGTCGTATTGACGTGATCAATTATGTTATTATAGTCCGGCCCACGACAGCTCCCAGCGATCCTCATCAAGAGGTTCGCTGGACCCAGGGAAATGGCCAGCGAGACACCGCCAGCCGCTTACTCTCCCAAGGCCAAAGGGGACGACGAGGTGCTCTCCCAACGGACCTTCCCAGGCCGGGGAGAGTCTCGAGAAGCGCCCAAAGGCGAAGCCCCCGTCGCCGGACACCAGGGGGAACCAATCCCCCGGGAGACTGGGAAGGAGGGCCGTACTCGGTTCGGCCCTCAACCGGACTTGATGCCGGAGACCGATACGGCTCCGGAATCCGGCACGCCACCTCCTTCGAAAGAAGGGGGGTATGCCTATTCCACCGGTGACCCCTGTCAACCAGGGGCACTAGATGATCTGCTGGAGGCGCTACGAGGCGCTTCCATTGTGGATGAGCATCGTGTTCTTGTGGAAATGGTGATTGAAAGGGTTCAGTCTGCCAAGGGCGGACTAACCGAAGCCTGCAGCAGTCTGCTGACAGGTTTTGAGGTAAGCGACACAAAAAAGAGAACATCCCCATATAGACAGTAGCCCCTGAGACACTGTCCAGTGTTCGTAAAGAAAAGCCGGACAAAGGATAATTCCTTTATTGCAGGGGACTAACTAAATTTGTCTGGAATGCGAATGCAGGCGTCACTGCTGGCCACGGGATCACGTGCTACCGAAGTCTCCGAACTTAAGTGGAGACTGGAGCAGGCCGAGGAGGAGCTCGGCCAGGTGAAGAGGCAGCTCCGGGAGAATCAAGGTATGTAATAACCCATGAAGTATTTTAAAAGAGTGGGATGATATGTATTGACCGAAGTCTCTTGATATAAATAGGGGCAATGACCGAGGTCGAGGCCCTGAAAAAGGCCCTGGGCGAAGCCGAGGAGAAGGCCGTCAAGGAGCAGGCTGCCCGTAAGAAGCTCAAGGCCCGGGTCGGCGAGGTCCAACAAGAGCTCCGCGATGCAGTGAAGAAGTGCGAGACCTTGGAGCGTGACGCGTCGGCTAAAGAGGCCGAACTTTCCAAGGCTCGTCAGAGCGCGGAGACGGCCCGGAACGAGGCCCAGGGCGCCCTCCAAGAGGTCCAGGAGGTGAGCAAGATTGCGACGGGTAAGGATTCAGTATGCAAAGCAAATATGCGGAGAGGAAGTATCTTTTACTAACCCTAATTCGGAGTTCTCCAGGGGCTTTTGCTGATTTGCCACGAAGTGTGTCCGACACCGCGGAGTTCTTCCGAGCCGAAGAAGGGAGTTCTACGGAGAAGCTATTCTGGTCACAATATCTTGTGCCCGTGCATCCTGTGTCCTTCACCGATCAGCTAAAACAGCTGGTGGAGCTGCATAGGGTGGCCGAACTAGCCATGAAGGATTTGACAATCCGGCTATGGCCAGCCGAAGCTATGCCCGGCAGCTACTTCGGACTCGTGAGGCGGATGGTGGACGCCTGTCCTCGGCTGGATATCGTCAAGCGATCGGCCTGTATTGAGGGTGCTCGTATGGCCTTCGCCCGTTGCAAGATGTGGTGGGCAAAGATGAACGCCGTCGAGCTGGCCCGAGGGCCGCCAGAGGGCAAGGAGCACCGCGCACCCGAGCGCTATTTCGCGGATGTCCTGAAGGGGTCTCGCATTTTTGCAGCGCAGTGTGGGGAGGACATTATTTTCGAATGAATACATTCGTGTTGTCTTTGCCTTGTATGATGAAACAAAGTCAATTTGTAATATAACTTTTGTTATGTTTTAATTTTTTCCTCCTATACGGCCGTGTTGTATGGAATCTAAGGGTTGGCCAGTCGTCGGCTTCTACCCCCACGTAGGTAGTACGGGGGTCTTCGGGATGGAATCTAAACAATCTTGATCCAATTGTATGGTCCTTGAAGGAGTTGTTTAGCGCAACGAACCAGGCAATCAGACTATGCGGCTTAAACGCGCTCACATAGCCATAGGAGTTTTACAATAAAACATAGGCGCAACCCCTAGTTTTCGAACCATAGTGCTATGAGCGTCTGATCGGGAAGTACCGACCCTTCGCATAATGCGGGAAAAAATCTCTAACGATTTTCAACCTCTCGAATAGCTGACCGGCTCTCGCCGTATCATGACAGTCAGTTTTTGGCTTTCTCTACTGAGGTGCTCCTTTAGATAAACCAGGGCACAATCGCAGCAGTTCTCCCTTTACTACCTTAGCCGATATAGCGGAACGTAAGGTAGCAAGCACAGGAGCCAGGCAACCCAACTATTGACCAAAGACATGATTCGGAGCCAATGCATATAATGCTAAATTCGGGGTGCCGAACTGAAAAGTGTTCGGACTTTTATCGCCATGTTGTGGGGTACTATAAAGCCCCTGGCAAATATGAAACGTACCAAAGCGTACGGGTGCTAAAAGATGAATTATTAAAGGAAAATAGAAAGAAAGCAGAGGTGATATCTTGGGCTCTTAGACTTGAGCCACGACCTGTTTCCATTATAATTGGGTTAATGCGCCAAAGCGCACTAATACAAATAGTGCAATAAGCGGCCGACTATTTAACATGCCATGACCAGAGGCGAGCTGCATGTGGGTCCTGACCATAGGTAGAGTGACCTCAACTTCCCCTATACGTCTGTGCTTCTTGCCATCCTGGTGTTTTTATCCTTTTACAGGACTGATGATTAGGCCGTCCAAGAGGGCCTATGTAAAAGAAACCTGAAAAAGGAAATAGTAAAAGTATTTGTGTGTCCGGGATCAGTCAAGCCGAACTTTGGATCACAAGATTTCTGTGCCTCCGTCGATGCCCATGGGATTTTGAGTGCGTAATTATGTACGCGTCGTACAAATGCCACTGCCTGATCGGGGCTGGGACGGAGGCCAAATTGCTAGTCGAGCTCTTGATGAGCCGCGCTGTCCTGGTGCGGCGTAGTCCGGACCCTCTTTATGATGTCCCGGGGCTCGGCAGCCGGATTACGGTTCTGCTTGAAAAGGCCACTCTGGACTTCTGCTGCTAGGGCGGCGGTGTGCTCCTCTGTTCGCAGGGAACGTTCCGTGTTTCCGTTGACCGTTATGACGCCACGTGGACCGGGCATCTTGAGCTTAAGATAAGCATAGTGCGGCACCGCATTGAACCGAGCGAATGCCGTTCGTCCGAGCAGTGCGTGATAACCACTGCGGAATGGGACGATGTCGAAGATTAACTCCTCGCTTCGGAAGTTGTCAGGGTATCCAAAGACAACCTCTAGTGTGATTGAGCCCGTACAGCGGGCCTCTACACCTGGTTTGACTCCTTTGAAGGTAGTCTTAGTTGGCTTGATCCTTGATGGATTAATGCCCATTTTGCGCACTTTGTCTTGATAGAGCAGACTGAGGCTGCTACCACCGTCCATGAGGACTCTCGTAAGGTGGAATCCATCAATGATTGGGTCCAGGACTAGTGCGGCTAATCCACCATACCGGATACTGGTCGGATGATCGCGACGATCGAAAGTGATCGGGCATGATGACCATGGATTAAATTTGGGGGCGACTGGCTCTATCGCATAGACGTCCCTTAGTGCGCATTTGTGCTCCCTTTTGGGGATGTATGTAACATATATCATGTTCACTGTTTTCACTTGAGGGGGGAACTTCTTTTTTCCCCCTGTGTTCGGTTGCCGAGGCTCCTCGTCGTCGTCCTCGCTTTGTGAGCCCTTTTCCCTGTTCTCGGTGTTTAATTTGCCGGCCTGTTTAAAAACCCAACAGTCTCTGTTGGTATGATTGGCTGGTTTTTCTGGGGTGCCATGTATCTGGCACGGGCGATCGAGTATGCGGTCCAGACTGGATGGTCCCTGATTGTTCCTCTTGTATGGTTTCTTCCGCTGGTTGGACTTGGAGCCAATGAATCCGGCGTTGACTGTAGTGTCGTCGGTGTTATCACCATTGCTTCGGCGTTTGTGTCTGTTATGTCGGAGCTTGCCGTTGTTGTCCTTAGCCTCGAAGGGGCCTGCCTTGCTGGCTGTGTTTTTGCTGCGAGCCAACCAACTATCCTTGCCCGCGCAAAAGCGGGTCATGAGTGTCGTGAGGGCTGCCATAGATTTTGGCTTTTCTTGGCCGAGGTGGCGGGCGAGCCATTCGTCGCGAATGCATGTTTAAAGGCCGCTAAGGCTTCGGCATCTGGACAGTCGACGATCTGGTTCTTTTTAGTTAGGAACCTAGTCCAGAACTTCCTGGCTGACTCCTCGGGCTGTTGAACTATGTGACTTAAGTCGTCGATGTCTGGCGGCCGAACATATGTACCTTGGAAGTTGTCGAGGAAAGCTTCTTCCAGGTCCTCCCAGCTGCCAATGGAATTTTCAGGCAGACTGTTTAGCCAGTGCCGAGCCGGCCCTTTGAGTTTTAGTGGGAGGTATTTGATGGCGTGAAGATCATCCCCGCGGCAAATGTGGATATGGAGAATAAAATCCTCTATCCATACCGCGGGATCGGTTGTTCCATCATAGGATTCGATGTTTACGGGTTTGAACCCTTCTAGGAATTCATGGTCCATTACTTCATCAGTGAAGCAAAGAGGGTGCGCGGCGCCTCTATATCGGGCCGCATCGTGACGTAGCTCTGATGGAGTCCGTCTGTGGCATTCGGCTCGGGCGTGAATAGGTTTGTCACGCCCGAATAGATAGTTGTCCCCGCGCCTTAAGTCACGTCCTTGCGATACGTAGATCGATCTTGTGTGTTCAGCTCTACTGTCCAGTTCTTGGTGGAGGTCATATGTATGGCCCCGAGCTGACTTATCCCTGCCTTTACGGCGGAGTGGGGCAGTCTGGTTTTCGGCTCGGGTTGCAGTTTTATCCCGACCGTGCGCTGGCCGATCAGCCGCATTGCGTGATGCTAGTGCGGGATCTGGCGCCTTATCGTCGAACTGAGGTAGTAATCTGCGCTTCGGGTAGCTTTTAGCTGGGCGTCTTAGGTTGTATTCTTCGGCTGCCAGGACATCAGTCCATCTGTCGATGAGCAGATCTTAGTCAGCTTGAAACTGCTGCTATTTCTTTTTCAGGCTCCTTGCAGTGGCTATTAGCTGGCGCTTGAAGCGCTCCTACTCGAGGGGTTCCTCAGGCACGATAAAATCTTCATTGCCGAGGCTCACCTCCTCCTTGGAGGGCGGACGGTAACTACCGTCCTCTGAGTCTTCTTCTATGGCCTGTTCGTCAGGGCTGACATGCCCTGATTCCTGATTGTCTTGTTCGGCCGTTTGATCGCTGGGTTCTTCTGTGTCTTCGGCACCATCCGGAGTGTTGTTGTCTCCTGTGCTGGTGTTGCTATCCCTGCTGCGGTGGGATTTAGAGCGATGCCGCTGACGCCGGCACTTTGGCTGTGTTTTAGGAGGGTCCTCCTTTGCTGGGTTTTCCTTGTCATCGCCGCTGTTATTTTTTGGCGTATCTACCATGTAGACATCGTATAAGGAAGTGGCCGTCCATCGTCTAGTGAACGGCGGGTTTTGGGCCTCCTCGTCTCCGGCATCATCGTCCATACCGTCGATGTCTTCGGAGTCATAGTCAAGCTCGTCGATTAAGTCTTCGACAGTGGCTATGAAGTGGGTGGTGGGTGGGGAGCGAAATTCTCCTTCATCATCAGCCTCTAGTTCGAACGGACATAATTCAGTTGTGAGTCCCCTGCCAAGGACAAGTTTCTTAACAAATTTAGCACATCGCCCAAGGGCGAATGCTGGATGATGTTTGTGGCGCTGAACTCGAAGATCGATAAGCGATCCAGCTCGGCGTCCGCGGATGCACATGGCTCGGAATTTATGACCGGAGACGAGTCCGGAGTTCCGGTGACAAAGGCACCGTGTGACTTTAGGTCTGTGTTCGGCTCCAACGCCGTGGAATCTGCGGCCTCCGTGGTGGGGTTGAGCATCCCATCTTCGGACGGCGCAATATGCTCCAGATCTACGGCCGGAGCAGTTAGAGGAGCAATCTCTTGGATGCGGCCCGATGACAGATTTAGGTCATGTTCATCGGGGTGACTAGGAGCGGTTGCCGCGGTCTCGAATCCGGCAAAGATCAAATCTCCACGGATGTCCGCGACGTAATTCAAGCTCCTAAATCTGACCAGATGGCCAGGGGCGTAGCCGTCGATCTGCTCTAGGCGGCCAAGCGAGTTGGCCTGTAGTACAAAGCCGCCGAACATGAAGATCTGTCCGGGGAGGAAGGTTTCCCCTTGGACAGCATCGTTGTAGACGATTGAAGAGGCCATCAAACCTTTTGAGGTCGGCACAGTGGAACTCTCAATGAAAGCACCAATGTCGGTGTCAAAACCGGCGGATCTCGGGTAGGGGGTCCCGAACTGTGCGTCTAAGGTCGATGGTAACAGGAGACAGGGGACACAATGTTTACGCAGGTTCGGGCCCTCTCTATGGAGGTAATACCCTACTTCCTGCTTGATTGATCTTGATGAATATGAGTATTACAAGTGTTGATCTACCACGAGATCGTATTGGCTAAACCCTAAAAGTCTAGCCTGTATGACTACGATAATGAGTATGTCCCTTTCCGGACTAAGTCCTCCAGTTTATATAGACACCGGGGAGATCTAGGGTTATACAAGGTCGGTTACAAAGGAAAAGAATCTACATATTTGGTTGCCAAGCTTGCCTTCCACGCCAAGGAGAGTCCTATCAGGACACGGGTGCAGTCTTCGGTCTTCATATCTTCACAGCCCACCAGTCCGGCCCATGGCTAACAGACCGGTCGCCCGAGGACACCTTAGTCCAGGACTCCCTCAATCATCCCGCAACTAACTCATTAGTCACTTTGCTTGCAAGGCTTTGTATGATGTGCATTACCGATAGGGCCCAGAGATACCTCTCCGATACTCGGAGTGGCAAATCCTAATCTCGATCTATGCAAACCCAACCAACACCTTCGGAGATACTTGTAGAGCATATTTATAATCACATAGTTACGTTGTGACGTTTGATAGCACACAAGGTATTCCTCCGGTATCCAGGAGTTGCATAATCTAATATTCGAAGGAATATATATTTTACATGAAGAAAGCAGTAGAAATAAAACTGAACGATCAATATGCTAAGCTAACGGATGGGTCTTGTCCATCACATCATTCTCCTAATGATCTGATCCTGTTCATCAAATGACAACACATGTCTATGGTTTGGAAACATAACCATCTTTGATTAACGAGCTAGTCTAGTAGAGGCTTACTAGGGACATGGTGTTTTGTCTATGTATCCACACATGTATCAAGTTTCCGGTTAATACAATTATAGCATGAATAATAAACATTTATCATGATATAAGGAAATATAAAATAACAACTTTATTATTGCCTCTAGGTCATATTTCCTTCAGTCTCCCACTTGCACTAGAGTCAATAATATAGTTCACATCACCATGTGATTTAACACCCATAGTTCACATCGCCATGTGACTAATACCCAAGGAGTTTACCAGAGTCAATAATCTTGTTCACATCGCCATGTGATTAACACCCAAAGAGTACTAAGGGGTGATCATGTTTTGCTTGTGAGAGATGTTTAGTCAATGGGTCTGCCACATTCAGATCCGTATATATTTCGCAAATTTCTATGTCTACAATGCTCTGCATGGAGCTACTCTGACTAATTGCTCCCACTTTCAATACGTATCCAGATTGAGACTCAGAGTCATCTGGATCGGTGTAAAAGCTTGCATCGACGTAACTCTTTACGAGGAACTCTTTATCACCTCCATAACCGAGAAACATTTCCTTAGTCCTTTTTAAAGCAACTAAGGATAATTTTGACTGCTGTCCAGTGATCTATTCCTGGATCACTATCGTACCCCCTTGCCAAACTCATGGCAAGGTACACAACAAGTTTGGTACACAGCATGGCATACTTTAGAACCTATGGCTGGGGCATAGGGAATGACTTTCATTCTCTCTTTAGCTTCTGCCGTGGTCAGGTTTTGAGTCTTTTCTCAACTTCACACCTTACAATACAGGCAAGAACTCCTTTGACTGCTCCATTTTAAACTCCTTCAAAACCTTGTCAAGGTATGTACTCATTGAAAGTCTTATCAAGCATCTTAATTTATCTCTATAGATCTTGATGCCCAATATGTAAGCAGCTTCACCAAGGTCTTTCATTGAAAAATTCTTATTCAAATATCCTTTTATGTTGTCCAGAAATTCTACATCATTTCCAATCAACAATATGTCATCCACCTATAATATCAGAAATGCTATAGAGCTCCCACTCACTTTCTTGTAAATACAGGCTTCACCATAAGTCTGTATAAAACCATATGCTTTGATCACTTTATCAAAGCGTATATTCCAACTCCGAGATGCTTGCACCAGTCCATAGATGGATCGCTGGAGTTTGCACACTTTGTTAGCACCTTTAGGATCGAGAAAACCTTTTGGTTGCATCATATACAACTCTTCTTTAAGAAATCCATTAAGGAATGCAGTTTTGACATCCATTTGCCAGATTTCATAAAATGCGGCAATTGTTAACATGATTCGGACAGACTTAAGCATCGCTAAGGGTGAGAAATTCTCATCGTAGTCAACTCCTTGAACTTTGTTGAAAACCTTTTGCAACAAGTCGAGCTTTGTAGATAGTGACATTACTATCAGCGCCAGTCTTCTTCTTGAAGATCCATTTATTCTCAATGGTTTGCCGATCATCGGGCAAGTCCACCAAAGTCCACACTTTGTTCTCATACATGGATCCTATCTTAGATTTCATGGCCTCAAGCCATCTATCGGAATCTTGGCTGATCATAGCTTCTTCATAGTTCGTAGGTTCGTCATGGTCTAGTAACATGACTTCCAGAACAGTATTATCATACCACTCTAGTGCGCAACATGCTCTGTTCGACCTATGAGCTCAAGTAGTAACTTGATCTGAAGTTTCATGATCATCATCATTAAGTTCCTCTCTAGTTGGTGTAGGAGTCACAGGAACGGATTTCTCTGATGTGCTGCTTTCCAAATTGAGAGAAGGTACAATTACCTCATCAAGTTCTGCTTTCATCCCACTCACTTCTTTCGAGAGAAACTCCTTCTCTAGAAAGGTTCCACTCTTGGCAACAAAGATCTTGCCTTCGGATATGTGGTTGAAGGTGTATCCAATTGTTTCCTCAGGGTATCCTATGAAGACGCACTTCTCCGCTTTGGGTTCAAGCTTATCAGGCTGAAGCCTTTTGACATAAGCGTCACATCCCCAAACTTTTAAGAAACGACAGCTTAGGTTTCTTGCCAAACCACAGTTCATATGGTGTCCTCTCAACGGATTTAGACGGTGCCCTATTTAACGAGAATGCGGTTGTCTCTAATGCATAACCCCAAAATGATAGTGGTAAATCGGTAAGAGGCATCATAGATCGCACCATATCTAATAAAGTACGTTTACGACATTCGGACAAACCATTACGCTGTGGTGTTCCAGCTGGTGTGAGTTGTGAAACTATTCCACATTGTTTTAAATGAAGGCCAAACTCGTAACTCAAATATTTGCCTCCGCGATCAGATCGTAGAAACTTTATTTTCTTGTTACGATGATTCTCCACTTCACTCTGAAATTCTTTGAACTTTTCAAATGTTTCAGACTTGTGTTTCATTAAGTAGATATACCCATATCTGCTCAAATCATCTATGAAGGTCAGTAAATAACGATACCCGCCGCGTGCCTCAACACTCATCGGACTGCATACATCGGTATGTATTATTTCCAATAAGTCATTAGCTCGCTCCATTGTTCCGGGTAACGGAGTTTTAGTCATCTTGCCCATGAGGCATGGTTCACAAGTATCAAATGATTCATAATCAATTGATTCCAAAACTCCATCTGCATGGAGTTTCTTCATGCGCTTTACACCAATATGGTCTAAACGTCAGTGCCACAAATATGTTGCACTATCATTATCAACTTTGCATCTTTTGGCATCAATATTATGAATATGTGTATCACTATGATCGAGATTCAATAAACCATTTACATTGGGTGTATGACCATAGAAGGTTTTATTTATGTAAACAGAACAACAATTATTCTATGACTTAAATGAATAACTGTATTGCAATAAACATGATCCAATCATATTCATGCTCAACATAAACACCAATAATATTTATTTAGGTTCAACACTAATCCTGAAGGTACACGGAGTATGCGATGGTGATCTTATCAACTTTGGAATCACTTCCAACATACATCGTCACCTCGCCCTCAACTAGTCTCTGTTCATTTTGTAACTCCTGTTTCAAGTTACTAATCTTAGCAACTGAACCGGTATCAAATACACAGGGGCTACTATGAACACTAGTAAAGTACACATCAATAACATGTATATCAAATATACCATTGTTCACTTCGCCATCCTTCTTATCCGCAAAGTATTTGGGGCAGTTCCGCTTCCAGTGACCATTTCCTTTGCAGTAGAAGCACTCAGTTTTAGGCTTGGGTCTAGCTTTGGGCTTCTTCATGGGAGCGACAACTTGTTTGCTGTTCTTCTTGAAGTTCCCTTTCTGTCCTTGCCGTATTCCTTGAAACTAGTGGTTTTGTTAACCATCAACACTTGATGCTCTTTCTTGATTTCTACCTTCGTCGATTTCAGCATCGCGAAGAGCTTGGGAATTGTTTTCGTCATCCCTTGCATATTATAGTTCATCACGAAGTTCTAGTAGCTTGGTGATAGTGACTAGAGAACTTTGTCAATCACTATCTTATCTGGAAGATTAACTCCCACTTGATTCAAGAGATTGTAGTATCCAGACATTCTGAGCACATGCTCACTAGTTGAGCTATTTTCCTCCATCTTGTAGGCAAAGTACTTGTCAGAGGTCTCATACCTCTCGACATGGGCATGAGTCTGAAATACCAATTTCAGCTCTTGGAACATCTCATATGGTCCATGACGTTCAAAACGTCTTTGAAGTCCCGATTCTAAACCATAAGGCATGGCGCACTAAACTATCAAGTAGTCATCATGTTGAGCTTGTCAAACATACATAACGTCTGCATCAGCTCCTGCAATAGGTCTGTCACCTAGCGGTGCATCAAGGACATAATTCCTCTGTGCAGCAATGAGGATAAACCTCATATCACGGACCCAGTCCGCATCATTGCTAGTATCATATTTCAACTTATTTTTCTCTAGGAACATATGCAAAATAAACGGGGAGCAACATTTTGAGCTATTGATCTACAACATAATTTGCAAATACTATCAGGACTAAGTTCATGATAAATTAAGTTCAATTAATCAAATTACTTAATAACTCCCACTAAGATAGACATCCCTCAAATCATCTAAATGATACTTGATCCAAATCAACTAAACCATGTCCGATCATCATGTGAGATGGAGGAGTCTTCAATGTTGAACATCTCTATGTTGATCATATCTACTATATGATTCACGTTCGACCTTTTGGTCTCCAGTGTTCGGCCATGTTTGTACATGCTAGGCTTGTCAAGTTTAACCCGAGTATTCGGCATGTGCAAAAATGTCTTGCACCCATTGTATGTGAACGTAGAGTCTATCACACCCGATCATCACGTGGTGTCTCACCACGATGAACTTTCGCAATGGTGCATACTCAGGGAGAACACTTATACCTTGAAATTTTAGTTAAGGGATCATCTTATAATGCTACCGCCGTACTAAGCATAATAAGATGCATAAAAGATAAACATCACATGCAATCAAAATATGTGACATGATATGGCCATCATCATCTCGTGCTTTTGATCTCCATCTCCAAAGCATCGACCTGATCTCCATCATCATCGGATCGACACCTTGATCTCCATCGTTGCGTCGTGGTCGTCTCGCCAACTATTGTTAACTCATAGCGGTAAAGTAAAGCAATTACATGGCGTTTGTATTTCATACAATAAAGTGACAACCAGAAGGCTCCTGCTGGTTGCCTGATAACTTAAAAAACATGATCATCTCATACAGTAACATATATCACATCATGTCTTGACCATATCACATCACAACATACCCTGCGAAAACAAGTTAGACGTCCTCTACTTTGTTGTTGCAAGTTTTACGTGGCTGCTACGGGTTTCTAGCAAGAACCGTTCTTACCTACGGCAAAAACCACAACGTTGATTCGTCAAGTTTGCTATTTTAACGTTCTTCAAGGACCGGCTATAGTCAAATTTGATTCAACTAAAGTAGGAGAAATAGACACCCGCCAGCCACCTTTATGCAAAACTAGTTGCATGTCGGTCGATGGAACCGGTCTCATGAACGTGGTCATGTAAGGTTGGTCCGGGCCGCTTCATCCAACAATACCGCTGAATCAAAATAAGACATTGGTGGTAAGCAGTATGATGATCACCGCCCACAACTCTTTGTGTTCTACTCGTGCATATCATCTATGCATAGACCTCTTCCTTCTCTCTTCCCCTCTTTCCTTCCCCTTCCGGTTTGACCCATATGGGGGGCGCAGCAGCCCCTGCTAGCTGTTGTGTTTCCTCTCTTGGCCCATTAGGCCCATATCTTTGCCGGGGGTGCCCGGAACCCCTTCCGGTGACCCGATATGTACCCGGTACCCTCCGGAACACTTCTGGTGTCCGAATACTATCATCCTATATATCAATCTTTACCTCTCGACCATTCCGAGACTCCTCTCCATGTCCATGATCTCATCCGGGACTCCGAACAAAATCCGGTCTCCAAATTGCATAACTCATATAATACAAAATCGTCATCGAACGTTAAGCGTGCGGACCCTACGAGTTCGAGAACTATGTATACATGACCGAGACACCTCTCTGGTCAATAACTAATAGCAGAACCTGAATGCTCATATGGGCTCCTACATATTCTACGAAGATCTTTATCGGTCGAACCGTAATGACAACATACGTTATTCCCTTTGTCATCGGTATGTTACATGCCTGAGATTCGATCGTCGGTATCTCCATACCTAGTTCAATCTCGTTACCGGCAAGTCTCTTTACTCATTCTGTAATACATCATACCGCAACTAACTCATTAGTCACTTTGCTTGCAAGGCTTCTTATAATGTGCATTACCGAGAGGGCCCAGAGATACCTCTCCGATACTCGGAGTGACAAATCCTAATCTCGATCTATGCCAACCCAACAAACACGTTCGGAGATACCTATAGGGCATCTTTATAATCTCCCAGTTACGTTGTGAAGTTTGATTGCACACAAGGTATTCCTCCGATATCCAGGAGTTGCATAATCTCATAGTCGAAGGAATATGTATTTCACATGAAGAAAGCAGTAGCAAAAGAACTGAACAATCAATATGCTAACTAACGGATGGGTTTTGTCCATCACATCATTATCCTAATGATGTGATCCCGTTCATCAAATGACAACACATGTCTATGGTTAGGAAACATAACCATCTTTGATTAACGAGCTAGTCTAGTAGAGGCTTACTAGGGACACAGTGTTTTGTCTATGTATCCACACATGTATCAAGTTTCCGGTTAATACAATTCTAGCATGAATAATGAACATTTATCATGATATAAGGAAATATAAAATAACAACTTTATTATTGCCTCTAGGGCATATTTCCTTCATTTTTGTGGCAACATTGTTCATAGTAGCAACACCAATGGTTGTGTCAAATATGAGCATGTTAGCTGCTCAGATCCAATGGAGGTGGCCAGCGCCATAGGCATATGCGTTCAAATCTATGCAACTTCATACTAGATAGCCCTTTTTTCAAGTTTTTTTTCATTACTTGTGGTACTGTAAGTTTATGAGTTTTCCCACAAACTAGTTGACACAAAAAGGCCCCATGCCCAAGGATTTTATTTTTGAGGCTTTTTTCATTTTTCTTTGAAATTTTCCAATCTTGGGTCAAACTTGTAATGTTGACCATTCATACCAAATGGCTTGGACTTTGAACTTTAGTTGTGCCCACTGCATACACCACCAATGAAAAAAACTTAAAATGATTTTATCCAATTTTCAGGACCAAACTACATCACACTTGTAGTTCAAATTTGAGCAATTCGCCATAATTCACTATAAATCCAGTAAATTGATGAAATATAGCAATAGTAGTTCGAAATTCATGAAACTTGGTCAGTGGGCTTCCAATGTGGTCCACTTAAGAGCAAAAATGAGAAGACCCAATGTTACAACTTATTCAAGCACTTCCTTCACAAAATAATCATTTCTAGCACTTGAAAAATGGAAATAATATTTTTATCAACAAAAAAATTTGTGGCAACATTGTTCACTGTAGCAATGCCAATGGTTGTGCCAAATATGAGCATGTTAGTTGCTGAGATCCAATGAAAGTGGCCAGGGCCATAGGCATATGCGTTCAAATCCATGCAACTTTATACTAGATAGCCCATTTTGTGAAGTTTTTTTTTAAAATTTATGGTACTGCAAGTTTATAATTTTTCCCACAAACTGGTTGACACAAAAGGGCCCCATGCCCAATTTTTTTAGTTTTTGAGGCCTTTTTTTCTTTGAATTTTGCAATCTTGGATCAAACTTGCAATGTTGACCACTCATACCAAATGGATTGAAATTTGAACTTTGGTTGTGCCCACTGCATACACCACCAACGCAAGAAGCTTAAAATGATTTTATCCAATTTTCAGGACCAAACTACATCACACTTGTAGTTCAAATTTGAGCAATTCGCCATAATTCACTATAAATCCAATAAATCGATGAAATATAGCAATAGTACTATAAAATTCATGAAACTTGGCTGGAGGGCTTCCAATGTGGTCCAGTATAGAGGAAAAACGAGAAGACCCAATGCTACTACTTATTTCAAGCACTTCCTTCACACACAAAAAATCATTTCTGGCACTTAAAAATGGAAACAATATTTTTTATCAACAAAAAGATGTTTATTTGTGGCAACATTGATCACAGTAACAACACCAATGGTTGTGATGAGTATGTTAACTTCTTAGATCCAATGGAAGTGGCTAGGGCCATAGGCATATGCTTTCAAATCCATGCAACTTCATATTAGATAGCCCATTTTGCAAGTTTTTTTAACTTGTGGTACTGCAAGTTTATAATTTTTCCCACAAACTAGTTGACACAAAAGGGCCCCATGCCCAAGGATGTTAATTTTTTAGGCTTTTTTCATTTTCTTTTAATTTTTTCAAACTTGGGTCAAACTTGCAATGTTGACCATTCATACCAAATGGCTTGGAATTTGAACTTTGGTTGTGCGCACTTCATACACCACCAATGAAAAATCTTAAAATGATTTTATCCAATTTCCAGGACCAAACTACATCACACTTGTAGTTCATATTTGAGCAATTCGCCATAATTCACTATAAATCCAGTAAATAGATGAAATAGAGCAATAGTACTTTGAAATTCATGAAACTTGGTTAGCAGGCTTACAATGTGGTCCACTTTAGAGGAAAAATGAGAAGACCCAATGTTACAACTTATTTCAAGCACTTCCTTCACAATTTTTTTATTTCTAGCACTTGAAAATGGAAATAATATTTTTTATCAATAAAAAATGCTTTTTTGTGGCAAAATTGTTCACAGTAGTAACACCAACGGTTGTGCCAAATATGAACATAGTTGTTTTATTTTATTTAACAAATGGGGTTAATCTAGCACTTGAAAAAAATTAGTGTGCTCTACTTTGGGCAAATAAATGTTAAAAATGTTGTGAATTGAACAAAAACACTTCTATTATAGTCAGACCATTCATGCTTGCTTTGTGAACGAGATGATCATGAATTAAATCATCTCCTTCACAAAGCAAGCGTTGATGATTTTATTATAATAGAAGTTGTTTAGTGCATCAGAATGACGATGCTTTTTAAGATGGTCTGCGAGCCTCTCGTGTGGCGATGTGGAACTAACCTGAATCATATTTAATTGGGGGGTACGCTCAGGCGAGGCGCATACATATAGAAGTAAACTTACATAGCGGGCTAGTAGTGTGCAGCCCAACCCACCTAGGGGCAACCCCGTCTTCAACCTCGCGCCTAGTGGCACAGGAGGAAATGTCCGAGAGCGCCTTCTTCTGCTACGCGCCATCGAGGGCTTGTTCATCCACATCTCTACGCCAAGAGACAGTCATGATACCACTAGTTAGAATTTATCTACTTTCCATCACATTCCCCTCCTCTTGCTTGATCTCTGACCATGACCGATAACGCCATCGACATGCCGACTTCAACCGACACGGCCTTAGTGCTATCCTCAAAGAACCACTGTGTCCTTTAGCTTCGCATCGACAGCGTGAACCTACAGGACAAAGATCGCAAGACCGAACGCCCTGAATCCTCGCCATCGTGGCCTTCTTAGCTTTTTGTAGTCGAGATCGCCATTGTCGATTCATCGCCTACTTCCCATCCCCGAGCTTGATAATGTGGTGTACAACCTTATTGTGAGCTCCATAGATTTTCCCTATCTCCTTGTGAACGTTTTCGTGTCGTAGTGCCATTAACCGTGAATCCCCTTTGTCGAGCATGCACAAGCTCATGATGACGCTCCAGTGACCATTTGGTCATCTGCCCATATCAAACTGCACTGCACGCAGCCGTAGAGTGACATCAGCACAAAAACGTGTTCGAATCCGTGCTATAGAGCTATGTTGCCTACAATCACAAAACTCTGGCCATGATGGAACTCACCCACTGGCACCGTTTCCGTCCACCCTCGTCCACCCTGATGCCACCCAACAATGTGCAAGCGCACCAACAATCCGCAGAGGCCAAGATATCGTCCAGCCATCGCCAAAATCGGCCAGACCAGCAACTT
Source organism: Triticum aestivum (assembly GCF_018294505.1). Lineage (NCBI taxonomy): Eukaryota > Viridiplantae > Streptophyta > Magnoliopsida > Poales > Poaceae > Triticum > Triticum aestivum. The sequence goes on from NC_057811.1 coordinate 348,366,662, forward strand.
TGCCCTGCATAGCTATCTGTCGGCGACTGGCTGCCCATTGGGTGATGTGGCCAGAGTTTATAGTGGGGCCACATGCCTGTATCCAGGTAACGGTCAAAGGTGTTGACCCTATGGAAATGGTTTGGCCTTATTTGAGGATCAGCTAGAGGGAGAAGGGCGAAAGTGAGGTGCGTTTGTTGCCATGGGTAAAACTGAGTAGAACTATGGAACCGAGGGCATGAAAATAGAAATCCCTTTAATGTTATACCCTTGTTTTCCCTTTAAAACATTATTTTAATAGCTTCAATGATAGCTCGCGATAGCTCACATAGCTATAGCTCGAACCTCACCGTGATGTTCCGAAAAAGCGGTTTAAAACCTTGGTATCGACCCTGAACCGAATTAAACTTTTGGGAAACTGTCAGAGGCCCACCAGTAGGCGATTAGGGTTTCACAGAGGTTGGTGGCACCCGCGGACTTGATCAGTGGGGCGCACCCGAGATCGCCGGCTGGAGATGGCAACATCCCCAAGGCCGAGGGCAGCAAAGAAGTCAGGGCCATGTCACCCAAGTCCGCTAGGGCTCGTCTCGAGGAACACCTAGGGAAAGGGGCATCGAAGAAGTGGATGGTGGCGGGGAAGGTTCTACGTGGCAACATATCCCACATCTAGACGGTCTCCAACACCATGCGCCCCACATAGGATAACCCTAAGGGCCTTATCTTCCGTCAAGTGGGCAAGGACATGTTCGTTGTGGAGTTCGCAACACAGCGCTATCATGATTGCTTGTGGGAGGGATCCCCATGGAACAAAGGCAAACATGTGGTGATCTTGTCGACGTTCGATGGGTTCATGTGCCCGTCGAAACTCAAGTTTAATCGTCTCCAGGTTTGGGATAGAGTTCTGAATCTTCCCTTTAATCTTCGTGATGAAGCATGGAGCATGTCAATAGCAAAGAAGATTGACAAGGAAGCTACTTTGGTTTACTTTTATCTTGGTGGAGGTTGATACGTCTCCGACGTATCTATAATTTTTGATTGTTTCATGCTATCATATTATAATATTGAATATTTTGTACACAATTTTATATCATTTCGGGGGACTAACCTATTAACTCAGTGCCTAGTGTCTGTTGTTGTTTTCTGCTTAATTTTTGGTTTTCCAGGAAATCTGTACCAAATGGAGTCCAAATGCTACAAAACTTTTTGACGATTTTTTCCTCGACAAAAGAGACCCTAGAAGCTTTGGGAGGAGACAAGACGAGAAGTCAGGAGACAGCCAGGAAACAGGGCGCGCCCAGGGGGTAGGCGTGCCCTGTTGCCTTGTGGACCCCACATGGCTCCGTCTGACCTAATTCGACTTCTATTAATTCTTAAATATTAGGAAACCCCCAGAGAGCCACCTGAAACAATTTTTTTGCCGCCGCAAGCTTCTGTTCTTCCGCGATCCCATCTCGAGGCCTTTTCTGGTACTCTGCTGGAGGGGGAATCAATCACGGAGGGCTTCTACATCAACCTTGTTGCCCTTCCGATGATGTGTGAGTAGTTCACCACAAACCTACGGGTCCATAGCTAGTAGCTAGATGGCTTCTTCTCTCTCTTTGATCTTCAATACCTTGTTCTCCTCGATCTTCTTGGAGTTCTATCTGATGTAATCTTCTTTAGCGGTGTGTCTGTTGGGATCCGATGAATTGGGAGTTTATGATCAGGTTATTCATTGAAAGTAACGGAGTCTTTTCTGAACTTTATTATGCATGATTTTTATAGCTTTGTATTTTCTCTCTGATCTATCCATTTGGTTTGGCCAACTAGATTGATTTATCTTCAACGAGAGAGGTGCTTTGTAATGGGTTCAATCTTGCGGTGTCCTCACCCAGTGACAAAAGAGGTAGTGAGGCAAGTATTTTTATTAATGTCATTGATGGTAAAACGATGGGGTTTAATCATATTGCTTGGTTTTATTCCATCTACATCATGTCATCTTGCTTAAACTGTTACTCTGTTTGTCATGAATTTAATACCATAGATGCAAGCAGGAGTCAGTCAATTAGTGGAGTAATAGTAGTAGATGCAGGCAGAAGTCGGTCTACTTGTCACGAATGTGATGCCTATATACATGATCATTGCCATGAATAACGTCGTAACTATGCGCTTTTCTATCAATTGCCCAACAGTAATTTGTCTACCCACTGTATGCTATTATTTCGAGAGAGAAGCCTCTAGTGAAAACTATGACCCCCGGGTCTACTTAATCATATTACTAGACCTAAAAATACCTTGCTGCAATTTATTACTTTGCTTTTTATCTATCTACCACTACAAGATTTAATCCTTGCAAGTAACAGGTTCAAGGGGATTGACGACCCTCTTGCCCGTGTTGGGTGCAAGTATTTGCTCTTGTGTGCGCATGTGATGTTCGCTAGGATTTGCGTGGTTCTCCTATTAGTTCTATAACCTTAGTTCTCACTAAGGGAAATACTTCATCTACTATATTGCTTCACCCTTCCTCTTCAGGGAAAATCCCAACGCAGCTCACAAGTAGCAGAGGTTTTTTGAGAGCTAGCCAACATTAATCTTCATGTGTCCAAACTGTCGAGATGATGGATACTCATTGATTCTGCCAGGAGAGGGTAACATATCCTTAGGACATACAATATGAAAATATACACCACTTATGCTTTTCTTGTTCTCTCCTCTCGGACTTGTTTTGCCCGACACCCAGAACTAGGGATGAAAATGGAGGTCTACCATTTGGGGAGGGTCTGAGGCCACTGATGGTGCCATGAAGCGAGGGTGGCCTCTCTGAAGGGATCTCGACGACTGACCTGACAAAGGGCCTACAAGGCCCACTAAGAAGGTGAAGACAAAAGGGTACCCCAAGCGACCTGCAGGTGTATCCGAGACCATCTTTGCCCCCCAAGTCTAAGCTGGTGGCAAGCTAGATCGGATCTTCCTCTTTGTAAAACCCCATGTACCACTGCGTATATAAGGGGGAGGCTATGAGGCTCTCAAATCCATCTATTGTCATAGATTAAACTCTCTCTAGCCACCTCTACCTCATTGTAATCCCTCGCACGAGGTATACCCACCATGAATAACAATAACAAGTAGGATGTAGGGCATTACTCCTCACCGGAGGCCTGAACCCGGGTAAAATGTGCATGTGGGCTCCGCTCTGGTACTTCCGGCCACGCTCGGCACCCTACCACGGGCTACTGACGACTTTCTGCTCTGTCAATTTGGCGCACTAGGCATGGGATGCCCTGGAAAAAGAACAAACCCAGATCGGATATCTATCTATGCCCAACAACCTCACACCGGGCTAGACCTTCACCTTCACCTCCTTCGAGCTCATGTCGACGACCGCGGCTGCTCTATGATGTGAAGATACCTCCCTTCATCGACTACATGCGATTCGAGAAGATCGGATTTCTGTTCGACGAGTGCGGTGACACCACGATGATCCATGCCAACCCAACTCGGGTGGCAAGGAGGTATGCACAGGCCACCGCTTGCCATGAAAAAGATGGATCTTCATCGACCCTTCAGCCTTCCCAATCATCCACCATCAACATGATATTTCCAGTGGCAGAAAACGCTGGGCCCAAAAGCTCACCTGGCGCGTGGTCTACGCGACAGAACCAGCCCCAACCGAGCTCCTAGGGTGGTCTTACGCCACGATCACCTTAAGTAGCAAATACCGGTCCACATCCCCCACCCCGACAAGTATGCCTTGGCGGTGGATCCAATAGTCGGGGGCTTCTGCCTCCCATGAGTCTTGATGGATGGCGACAGCAGCCTCAACATCGTCTTCCCCGACACTCTGGCTAAGATGGGGATCTCTTGATCTGGCCTCCAGGCTTCACTCACCAGATTCCACATCGTCGTACTAGGCATACCAATACACATTGTTGTGCGTTGGAGCTCAAAGTCATCTTCGGCGGCGCGAAAAATTTCAGATCGGAAGCAATCCAGTTCGAGGTCACTCTATTCAACAGTGGCTACAACACGATCCTCGGCAGGATGACATACGCCCGATTTATTGTGCTACCATTGTATGCATACCTTCAGCTTAACATGTCAGGTCCTAACGGCATGATCATAGCCCATGGCAGCCCCGATAGGGGGCTCGAGGCTGAGGTCACAAACGTAGAGCTCGCCGAGGTGGCTTTGGCCTCAGAAGTGCTCGAGCAAATCAAGAAGTCCATCGACACTAACACGACGATGCATCCAGCCAAGCCACGGTCGGGTTCGATGTTCCAACCGACAATGGACACGAAGAAATTCCGAGTACACTCAAATGACCCGAAGAAGACGATAACGATCAGAGGGGACGTCTCCAAGGAAAAAGAGGTCGAGCTCCTCAAGTTCCTCTAGGCTAAATGGAATATTTTAGCATGGAAGCCCTCAGACATGCCCGGAGTCCCCGCCAAGATGGCGCTGTTGGCAAAAATAGTAGAAAAAAAAATCATGCCTACGATCACCCAAGATCAATATGAAGATGCATAACGGGTTGGGATCACGATCGTTACTGTCACTGAGTTGTAGTGGAAGAAGAACGTCTCGGTGTAGATCGTACTTTGAGTCCCTCGAACTGTCAATGAACGATCACATGAACCACCCAAGAACAGTTCCTCAAACCAAAGACCGAAAGCACAACCTCTCTACTTGGTTGCAAGCGTGTAGCCTTCATGATCCGCAGCGCTTTGCCATCCAGAGCTAATTGTCGCCGAGGGATTAGAGAAAGGAGATTAGAACCACACGGTGCTTCTAATTATTAGGACAAGATGAGTAGCCTAGCTCTAATTAGTCAACTAGGACCAACTAGCACTAGAACTAGAAGAACTAGTGGAGGCTCCAAAACTGGTGTTATCTCAAAGGACAAAATCCCCAAGTATATATAGGTTGGAGGGCAGGAAGAGGACATCCACCAAGGGGGAAGGAGTCCCCTTGGTGCGCCGGCCTAGGGAAGTAGTTGGAATCCCTCCCCTAGTAGGATTCCCCCCTCCCCCACAAGGAAAGGGGGGCGCCACCTCCACTTGGGCTTTCGTAGCCCAAGTTGCCTTCCACCACTTGGCCTTTTTAGGCCTGTTGATATTTAAATTAAATATAAAATATTCTATATAATTGCATACCATTATATATATGTATTAACATCTTTGGAAACATTTTCCACCTATATATAATTTATTAGTAACACCCGTTATTACCCGATACTCACTGAAACCCTTCCGATGACCCCGAAACGCTTCCGGATCCTCTCAGAACAATTCCGAATATTCATGAAATAATTCCACAAATATATTCTCATGACTCCCATCCTACTAACACTAAGCAGATCGTGATTGCCTTAAGCTTGTGACCCCGTAGGTTCGGTAACTCATAGGCATGAACGAAACCGTTTGGTCATAGACCGATAGCGGGACTATATATGGACGTCCATATCGATCCCTGTGAGTACATGAATGATATTCGAGTGAATGTTTGGTTATCATATGATGTTCCCTTTGCTTCGCGGCACTATGCAAAACCTAGGATGCATAAGTATCCTCCTGAGTCATCACCATGCTCACTATACCGAAATCATCGTTACCGGTTTTGTTCTTCTTTCTCATTATTGCTTTCCGGCATCGCCGTGACGAAGCCACATGTGTATGGCCAGACGATGTTTGATGCTATCACACCAAGAGGGCCCTAACAATATCTCTCCATCGTCGGAGAAGCAAAATCCCACTCTCGAGCTATCTACTCCCTTGTCGAACTTTCAGATGAACCCGTAAGTTGTCGTTATGATCACCGTGTTACAGGTAACGTTTGAGCAACACCAAAGCCCAAAGTACGATAAGAAGTTACTATGATACTCTCATGGTCTAAGGAGCAAAGTCGCATGTTAACTCTCCATGTTATGACAATTGGTTACAGACGATATTAACTCAATTCGTAACAGACAAGATTGGATTGATTCAAAATGATCGTTCTTTCAATGTCATAATCTTAATGTTGTTTTAGGATCATTGTTACACTTAATGATATCCTGAGATCTGGAAAACATGACCGCCAACAACACTTGAGTTAGTCCCAGAGAAAAGACTAGGAACCTTTTATTTAACCGTTTATTATTCCACACGTGCATATGAGTTTTCCACTGAATCACATATTCCAGGATCATAGCAGTTATGGCATAGAATATAAACTCTATAATTATGAATATGCAAATATAATAATACAAATATTATTGCCTCTTGGGCATATTTCCAACAGTCTCCCGCTTGCACTAGAGTTAATAATCTGGTTGCATGTTTTTCTAACACACATGGCTATCTGGTGTTCCTTATGCACTGCTAGTGGTAGAGCCTTCGTCAATGGGTTTGATACTCTTCAAATCCCAATGTTATTTGTGTCGGCAACATTTTTCTTATAGTGTAATTCTCTTGTTACATTATTGGTAGCACTATATGTTGGGGATATAACCCGCCCTGAAAGGGCCGGGTTAGGCCGCTGGCGACTTAAGACGACGGGCTTTAGATAGGCCCAGGTGATAAAAACACGAGGTAAAAAAGGCAACTTACAAGATGGGCCAGATTGAGCCCAAGGTTAGAAGACGGTGCATGGCCCAGAAGTGTAAGCCACCCGATGGCGACTTGTTATAGAAGGCAAGGCGACTTAGAGCCAAGGTCGGTCATGAAGCATAACCTGACCGAGACTCTTGTAAGCTGGAGGCCTCGACCTGTATATAAAGGCAAGGTCCCGACATAGAGTAGACAGGTTACAATCAATCGATAGCTAGGTCAAGCGAATTCGCTCCCTTGTAATCGATACTCAAGCAATAAGCATCAAGATCAGGAGTAGGCTTTTACCTCCATTGTGAGGGGCCGAACCTGGGTAAACTTGTGTCCCTCGTCCCGCTCGACCCCGACAAGCTAATCACCGTTGCGATAACTTCACGCTTAAGTCCTTTCACTAGGACATCTGCCATGACAAAACCACAATAGTTGATGCCCACCATGGGGCCAGCGCATGTCGTTTCAACTTCTTGAAGGGCTCTTTCCTAGGGATCAAGGGATACGCCATTGGCAGGATGACCAAGAATCGCCGTGGCAAGCTCTACATCGACGATGCTGGCTGGGGTCCCGAGGCCGACTCAATTGAGTATGGATACCGGGTCCCCTTTGGTGGAATTCATGTCTTCATCGGCAAGATTGGCGAATCTGAGCCTGAGCCGGACATCTGCACTGACATCATTGAGCCGGCTCGGCGTGCGCAACCCGCCCGGGTCCAAGCCGCGCGGAAACATGTTTTCGTAGGCTTCACGCAAGGTGCGGAGCTTGTGGAAGATTCCGCATCTGGAGGAGAGACTCAAATCTACATAGGTGATGAATCCTCGAATGGAGAGATGGAATCCTTCTATCAGATTCAAGACGGCGGGCTTGGGGGTTTTTCCGATGGCCACAGTATTCCAGACCGCTATGAGCCATTGTGCAGGTCTGCCATCTTCATGGCTAGCACAAGGCCGGCTCTCAACTCTTCAACGGCGGCTGCAACAAATTCTGACCCCGGCTGCCGCAAGGGTTGGTGGATCCGGCTCAGCCAGGCCGTCGTCTCAGGTACTGTTGGATCTCATGGGTACCTTGACAGCTTTGTTAGCAACAGAGGTTACTGTGGCAAATCGGGCGGAACACAACGCGGAGATTGCGAAGATCTGTGAGGAGATAACCAAGGCCCGGGAGGATATCGTAGCTGAGAACATCCACACAGCTGCACTGAAGGCTCAAGTTGACACAGAGGCAGAGCGTGTCAAGGGAGAGGCTTGGCGCTTAAATCTGGACCAGAACACATTGTCGGATTTCGGGTTCCGGCAAACCCCTTGAGGTTTGAACACTGGCGTGCGCACGAAGATCTCTCCTCCCCCAAGTACTCTCCCTCACCGCGATCTCAAGGCTCAGCGCGTCGAACTCGCAGACCAAAGGGACACAAGATTTATAATGGTTCAGGCCACCGATGTGTTGTAATACCCTACTCCAGTGTGGTGTGGTGGATTGCCTCTTGGGCTGAGGATGAACAGTTACAAGGGAAGAACAGCCTCCTGAGGAGAGGTGCTCTTGTGCTTGGTGAGTTTGTGTGGATGAGGATGATCTGAATGGTCCTCGGATCCGTTGCCCCTCTTACTGTGGTGGCTAGCCCTATTTATAGAGGCCCTGGTCCTCTTCCCAAATGCTGGCGGGAAGGGATGCCACAACGGCCAAATTTGAAGGGAGACAACTAGTACAAGTTATCGTGACTAAAGGTGGTCTTCGCCTGCCAAAGGCTCCGGTGGTGACGCCGTCTTGGGCTCCACGGTGACCTCTGTCCTGCCGTCCTGCTAGTCTTGGTCTCGTTGCATCGATATGGAAACCTTTGCCTGATGCCTCGGGACTCCTCGCTTGTGCTTGCCTCTTTAGCACCAAAGAGGAAACGAGGACACTGCGCGCGCTGGCACCCACCTGGCCCCGGTCATCATGGCTTGCGTCACAGGAACCCCGCGAGGTGCCCCTTGCCTTGATTTGTCCGCCCCTCACGAGCCAGCCTGGTGAGGCCGCCCCCGAGGAGGTCTTGTGTCACCCGCCTCGCGAGCCTTGGCCCCTCGCGAGGGTCTCGAGTGTTTGCTGGTGAAGATGGGCCGTACAGGGCCGCTGGTGGAGCCAGGCCGTGGGCCGCAGGCAGGCAAGTCTGGGGAGCTCCGTTCCCAGGACGCCGACAGTAGCCCCCGAGCCCAAGGCGCGCTCGGACTTGGCTTCGAGGCGAAGCCAAGGGGCAAGTGCGGAGCACCGCGGTCCCCAACTGCCTGCGGCCTCGTTTGACACGTGGCAATTGATTGGACGTGGGCGTCTCCACTTCCCCACGCTGCCTCGGCAACTGCCCGACTGACAAAAGACTGGCACGGGCTGTATTTGCCTTCATTGCCTTCCTTCGTCCTGCTCCGGATCCCCTTTCTTACCCTTTGCTTCCAGAGACTCCAGATCCACCCAGATCCTTCTTCGAGCTTGCCGTCGATGGCGCCCAAGAAAGCTCGGGCTACTCCTCCACCATCCTGGTACGAGCCCGCGCTCGATGCGCCGAGCGTGTCACAGAAGAACCTTGCCGTCATGCACTTGATGAGGGCGGAGGGTGGTGAGAAGAGGAAGACTGTGCTTCGGGTCGGCTCCGCCGAGCCTGAGGCCCCTGGCGGCACTTTCTACCCCTTCTTCATGAGTAGCATCGTCGCCGGGTTGGTTCCCGCCTTCTCCAACTTCTTCTACTCCGTCCTCAGTCACTATAAGATCCACGCTCTCCATCTTCACCCCAAATCCATCCTCCTCCTGTCAATCGTCGCATTCTACTGCGAGGCGTATGCTGGAGTGATGTTGTCTGTGGCGCTGCTGCGCCACTTCTTCTTCCTTCGGATCAAGGAGGGCTACCGCTCCGGGTGCGTCGGCTTTGTCGCGGCCAACAAGACCAATGCCATCTCGAAGGCCGGGAAGAAGGCCGAGGGCTTCAGGAGCAAGTGGGTCCTGATGGACACCAAGTGCTCCCACCCCCGACTGCTGCTGCCGACAGAGATGCATGTGTCCCAAGAGGGATGGCTTCGCGCAAAGCTCGCCGACCCGCAGGCGACGCAGGTGCCGGAGAGGATGACTCCCGACCTGAAGCCCGGCGATTCGAGGACGGAGAAGCTGACGGGGGCCATGATCGCCATAGAATTCATGGCGCAGCGCGTGGCTCCCCTCCAAGCGCGCCCGCGCCCACTGTGGAAGCTTGGAGACGAATGGGACGACCTCCGCCTGCACCCGGAGCCCCTTTCTGATGAGGAATTGCACTCGACTCTTTGTTTGGTTGGGGACGACCGAGGGTACCCGCCTGATTGCTTTGTTCCCTTGTTCCGCCGCCATCCCCGTCTTTGACGGGCGCGAGCTCGTGACGCCTGCGCCCACAAACATCCCGGTGGCGACAACTGCAGTGATCGTGTCTTCCGGCGAGTCTCGCAAGGAGGGAGAGGAGGAAGAAAACAAGGAGGAGGAGCACGACTCGGAGGCGACCTGCGAAGGGGCGGGGGAGACCTCCCCCTTGCGCAAGGCCGACATCCTCCGCACCCTGCCTCATGATGATGATGATGAGGCCGATGTCCTCCTGGAAAGGGGGGAGCTGCATACTGCAGGGGGCTCCTCGAGGTCGAAGGTCAGTCCCCGGAGGAGGTCACCGGTCGAGATTCCGACAAGAGGAAGGTCGGCGCTGGTCTCCTGAGACGATGCCCCTGTTGTGACGCTGCTTCCAACAAGCCTGTTGCCCCCTCTTCTACGCCTAGAGCCCTTGCGCTCGCACCTCAGGCTGCGAGGCTCTCAGGCTTCAAGCTCAGGAAGCAGAGGGACTACCCCGCGGTGGACCAGTAAGTATTCTTGTCTTGCCTTGTTCATGCTTCTGCTGCTGATTCTTGACGCTTTTCATTGCTTGACTAGGCCGACCGCCGCGGTGAAGAGGAGGAAGGAGGATACGGCGGTATTGCTCGGGACCAAATCGCCTGCAGCGGCCGCACCCTCCTCCACAGGGAAGGGCGGTGGTGGTGCTCACGCTTCCCCGGCCCGATCATCCTCATGAAACTTGGGGGAGCGTCCTCTGGAGGAGGCAGGCCCCATGGCCCCGCTGGCACCAAAGGCGCCGGCGTCCGGCTCGGCTGCTGAGGTCGCCAAAGCTCAGGAGCCCTCAGCCTCCCAGGCCATCGTGACGATGTTGCCTCTTCCTTCCTCCGCCGCTCTGCTGACCCCAGATCCTTCCGCCTCCCCCAACATCCTGGAGCGCGCTCTTTCTGCATTGACCTTGCTGCGGGAGGATCTTCAAGGCACCGACCGTTGCCTAGTGGCCAGGCGCCTGGAGCTGATCTCTGGCTGGCTCCACTCCGACGTGGCCGTCCGGGCGGTGCTGAGCCAGGCTGTGGTGGACTCTGAGAAGGACAAGGAGGCCGTCACCCAAGCTATGGCTACCCGCGAGGCGGCGCTGAAGGATGCCAGAGCCGCCCAAGATCGCTGCCAGTTGCTGGAGGCTGAACTGAAGACCATGCGCAGTGAGTGTGCGGATGAAGCTCGGGGCCGCAGGGCGGAGGAGGAGCAGATGAAGGCCCGGGAGGACGCCGTCAGGGGTCGCAACGCCAAGCTAGAGCAGTTGGCGGAGGCGCAGGCTGCGGAGCGCAGCCGGCTAGAGAAGCTGGAGCAGAAGGTGGAGGCAGAGAAGGCCGAGCTGGAAGCCAAGGCGCAGGTCCTGGCTGAAGACCGCGTGGCCTTCAAGTCCCTCGAGGAGAGGTCTCGCACGGCACTGCGGTCACTCTACGAGAAGGGCTTGGAGGAGCCGCTGGCTACCGATGACGAGGGCCCCACCCAGCTGCTTCCTTATCTGGTCGCGGCGCTTGAGGAAGCCGTGAGTGGTATCGGCCCCGTGGCGGAGGGAGAAGCCCGCATTCTTTCCTCAGCCGCGTTGACGCGCGTCTTCAGCCACCTCCATCTTCGCGATCCTGCCGCCCACCTTGATGAGCTGCTGGAGCCCGTGGACGCCAAGCACTCCGCAGCTGCTGCCGAAGCCGTGAAGGGTCAGGTGGAGGCCCTGCTGAAGAGGTTCCGAGCCTTCGATCCCGCGCCCTCAACTAGCGGTGCTGCTGATCCTGCAACTCCGGCGGGTGGTGCAGGTGAGGGCAACGCCTCTATGGAAGAAGCATCCCTTGCGGGCGACGGCGGCGTCCGAGGATGACGAGATGACTTGCTGGCGACTCCTTTCCTGTCTAGCTTCTGCAATATGCACCATGCCTCGTGGAGCCGTTTAAACTTGCATTTGGTATCTGAAGAACAATATGTCTTGTAATATTTGCTTGAGATTTTGTGATTTCCTTCCCATTTGCTTTACGTTCTACGTCGGCAGGTCCCGAACCCACGCATACCTCAGCCGCCGTTGGGTCGTCCGGATCACTAGGACGAGACCAAGGGGTGAGGGGCTATGTGGCCAGTTAGGCTCCTGAGTCGCGATGCTCAGGAGTCCCCCTTGACGCTCAAACGGCCTTCATACCTTTTCCCTCGTCGAGGCTCCGCTCGAGAGGGCGCGCGACGACCAGGCCCGAGGGACCTGGCGGGGTGGCGTACGCTTAGGCGTGACCCGAGCATAGCCCTCGTGCCCAGCCCCCTCGCGCGACTCTCCCGAGGGGAGGTGTTGTGATGAGGCCAGACACTGAGCTCAAGGGATCCCTGAGGTTGATACGGCCATGGGGCCGCCCCCAGTTGTTTATCACCAGCGCGGAGCATAGCGCTTCCACACTTGCACGGGCATAACCGCTCCTCGGCCGTGTCGACTGCCAGCGCGGAGCATGGTGCTTCCACTGGCGCGTGGGTGAGGGCTCCCTCTGAGTGGAGCCCCCGAGGCGTGTACAGCCCCGCCCTGACACGTGGCTTGCACGGCAGGGCTAGATGAGGTGTGTCTAGGCACTCGTGAGCCAGCGCGGGACTCATGAGGCCCTACCTCAAGGCGGGTTGCGCCTGGTCTTGGTTCTTGTTGACTGCGGTGGTCCTGCGAGATGGTTAGGCAACCTGCACCGAATGAATCTCCTAATGTTATCGCATGAGAAGGCCAAGCACCAACGACCCCTGGAGGTGACGTGAACGGGACGGGCCCGCCAGACAGAGCTCGGCCATTGGATTTATCGATGCCGCAGGGACGGACCCGAGCACAGACACCGTGCCTAGCCTTCTTATGCGAAGGATCCTGAAGAAAGACGATCGGCGCACGGCTCCCGTGGTGGGTGGTAATCAAGCAGGTAATAACCATAGATAGCTTATGCATGGAAAGCGAACTAGCTTAGGTAAATGCAAGAACGATACATGCCACTGGGTCGGACCCGAGCGGCCTGGGGATGATGCAGCCCGAGGGGCGCCCCCAGCAGAGTAAGCTAAAGACGTAAAAGGATACATGCCGTAGGGACAGGCCCACGCGGCCTGGGAATGATGCAGCCCGGGGGGCGCTCCCAGCTAAATAAACTTGAAAATGTCACCTGGTTCCGTTTTCGAAGGGATGTTGGGGTAGCTGAAGATGCGTGGCGAAGGGGTTGCTCCTCATGAGCCACCGGGGCCCTGAGCCTCGGGAGGCTCTGGGGGTCCAGGCGGTTCCTTGAGGACCGTCTCCATCTCTGCTAGGACCCCGTGATGCCTGGCCTCCTGGGTCGCCAGGACGCTCCGCAGGTTGCGCTGGTAGGCGGCCGCCATGCTCAGCAAGCCGAATGGCATGCGAACATAGCTGTGAGGTGGGCCCTCGCAACGTCCCACGCGCGAAGGCCAGAAGCGCTCCTGAGATGCGGTCCTATTGAGCGCTGGGATGTCGATGCAGATGTGCAGCCCGCCATCCTCGCTTGGATGGGGAGCTGCAAAAGGTGGGTGGCCACGCATGGCTCTTGCATCCTGCAGCTCCTGAGTGGTCTTGGCGATTAACTCCTGAGCGTCGGGCGCTCCTTGCCCGGGGTCACCCTGAGGAAGACGTGCTGCAAAGCACGCCTCCATGTGGTGCCCGAGCGCCTCCCTCGTGATGTTGGCTAGGTCTGAGGCCCTCCAGAAGAGAGCCCACGAGCCCTGCCCGAGGAGGGCACTGGGCGCACCTTCCTATGCGAAGGAGGTAGGTGCCCTAGGCGCGGGTGACGATCCTGATGTGGCACCGCTAGAGGTGCCGCTCCCCTGAGGCCCTATACGGAGTAGTTGCTTCTTCTTCTTGGGGGTGGCCTCAGGAGGGTACACGCCCTTGCTGTCAGGGTCTTCGATTGCCGCGGCTTGGAAGGCGCGCTCGAGGGAGCACACCACATCTCTTTCTTCGCAAGGGAGTGTGATGATCCCGCCGCTTCCGAGCATCTTGAGGACGTTGTAGCCGTGGTGGGTCACTGCCATGAACTTGGCCAGGGCCGGATACCCGAGGATGGCATTGTACGGCAGACGGATGTGAGCAACGTCAAAGTCGATGAGCTCGGTGCGGTAGTTGTCGCGCTGTCTGAAGGTGACAGGGAGGCGGACTTGCCCTATCGGGGTGGTGGAGCCGTCAGTTACTCCCGAGAAGCGCTTGGTGGGTTGAAGCTGATCGTATGGCACTTGGAGGCTGTCGAATGTCTCGACGGACAGGACGTTAAGCCCAGCGCCGCCGTCAATGAGGGTCCTGGTGACTTTTACATTGCTGATGACAGGTGAGCAGAGCATCGGGAGGGCGCCAGCAGTGGCCGCACACTTGAGCTGGTCCGCCAAGCTGAAAGTGACGGTGCACTTGGACCACCTGAGCGGGTGCGTGGCCTCAAGCCTGGGAAGGGCTGCGTTCACCTCGTGAGCAAACTGCTTGAAGATACGCTGAGATGCTGGGGCCTGAGCTCCGCCCAAGATGTAGGCGATAGCACGCGGTTCCTGGAAGCCCCCAGCCCCCTCGTCCTGATGGTGGTCGTCGTTCCTTCTTGGTGGCGGCGGCAGTGGAGGAAGACAAGAGTTGCCCTGAGGGCGGTCCTCGCGAGGCTCATCCCTCCAGGCACCCTCACGAGGCTGGTCCTGCCAGCGGTCCTCGCGAGGCCGGTCGCGCCACTCCTGGTGGGGGCCGCGATCATCCTGGCGTCCTCCAGTTCCTCCTCCTCCTCGGTCGTTAACCCGTTCATTGCGCTCGGGGCGTCGACCGAAGCGTCCATCTCGAATGGCCCTGAGCTCTTGACAGTCGTTGGTGTTGTGGCTGTGTACGTTGTGGAAGAAGCAGAACGGTCAGCTGCTTTTGGACGACTCGGGATGGTCCCGGCCGTGCTTCGTATCTGGCTCCGCTGCGAGCATCGCCACTCCCTTGCGCTTCACATCCTTGGCCTTGGCTTTCTTCTCCTCCGGGTCGGTAGCTGGGAGCTCGAGGAGGGAAAGGCGCCCCTCCTCGGCTCTCGCGCACTTGGTCGCCATGTTGAACAGCTCCAGAGCCGTGCATGACTCCTCGTGGATGGCGAGCTCCTCCTTCATCTTGACGCCGCGAACGCCATCAGAAAACGCGAAAATGATGGCCTCATCCGTCACCTTGGGGATCTTAAGACGAACACTGTTGAAGCACTGGATGTACTTCTGCAAGGTCTCTCCTGGCTGCTGCTTGATGCGGCGCAGGTCACCCACGGCCGGAGGGCGGTCGCGAGTGCCCTGGAAGTTGGCGAAGAAGCGGTCGCGCATCTCATCCCAGGAGCAGATCGAGCCCGGGGGCAGGTTCAGGAGCCACGAGCGAGCACCATCCTTGAGAGCCATGGGGAACCAATTCGCCATGACTTTCTCGTCGTCGTTGGCCGCCTCGATGCTCAGCTCGTAGAGCTGCAAGAACTCCGCAGGGTCGGGGGTGCCGTCGTAGCAAGGAGGCAGGTCTGGCTTGAACTTGCCCGGCCAGACGACGCTACGCAGCTCCGGAGTGAAGGCGCGACAGCCTGCTGTGGCCACCGGGGCCCTTTCCTGATGCGGAGCCTGCCCCTGATGTCCGTGCGTCGTCGCTGCAGGCGGCACGCGGTCTTGTCACGGTGGTGCTAGGAGCGCGGGAGTATTCTCTTGCGGCCGGGGAACTTCTTGGCAGCTTCCTTCTTCTCGCACGGGCGCCCGACGCGGTGGGTCACGCCGGGGGGCCGCGCGCCTTGGTGCCAGAGCGCCGTCTTGGTGCGGAGGTGGTGGAGGTGCACCATGAGCTACGTCGCCCGCAGCTGGCGGAGGGCGAGGCAGCGAGAGGGAGGGTGGGGGGAGCCCCCAGCGGCGCTGACGAGCTTGGCGATGCGGTCCAACCAGTCCTCGTAGAGGTCGTCGATCGGGCGGTACCACAGGAGCTCGCGTGCCATGAGCAGCGCGGACTACGCGTCCGTGGGAGCGTGACGAGCGTGAGGCCGGCTGGGGTTAGCGACGGAGTGGCAGTACGGCCATCCCGCCGCACCGAGGGGTGCAGCAAGGGCGCTTGTTGCTCGTTTCCCGCCGGACCGGTGGCGGCGTTGGCGGCGGGTGACGGGGAACGACGGGGAGGCCCGCCGACAGGGGATGTCTGAGTGACACTGGCGGCCAGGGCGGCCCGGCGCTCAGCGCGGGCTCGACGCGCGTCCGCCATGGATGCGATGGAGCGATGGGACACGGATCGGCGGGAGGAAGGCTTCGGCGAACCCCTACCTGGCGCGCCAAATGTCGGATTTCGGGTTCCGGCAACACCCTTGAGGTTCGAACACTGGGGTGCGCATGAAGATCTCTCCTCCCCCAAGCACTCTCCCTCACCGCGATCTCAAGGCTCAGCGCATCGAACTCGCAGAACAAAGGGACACAAGATTTATACTGGTTCGGGCCACCGATGTGGTGTAATACCCTACTCTAGTGTGGTGTGGTGGATTGCCTCTTGGGCTGAGGATGAACAGATACAAGGGAAGAACAGCCTCCTGAGGAGAGGTGCTCTTGTGCTTGGTGAGTTTGTGTGGATGAGGATGATCTGAATTGTCCTCGGATCCGTTGCCCCTCTTACTGTCTTGGCTAGCCCTATTTATAGAGGCCCTGGTACTCTTCCCAAATGCTGGCGGGAAGGGATGCCACAACGGCCAAATTTGAAGAGAGACAACTAGTACAAGTTATCCTGACTAAAGGTGGTCTTCGCCTGCCAAAGGCTATGGTGGTGACGCCGTCTTGGGCTCCACGGTGACCTCCGTCCTGCCGTCCTGCTGGTCCTTGTCTCGTTGCACCGATATGGAAACCTTTGCCTAATGCATCGGGACTCCTCGCCTGCGCTTGCCTCTTTAGCACCAAACAGGAAACGAGGACACTACGTGTGCTGGCGCCCGCCTGGACCCGGTCGTCATGGCTTGCGTCACAGGAACCTCATGAGGTGCCCCTTGCCTTGATCTCTCCGCCCCTCGCGAGCCAGCCTGGTTAGGCCGCCCCGAGGAGGTCTTGCGTCGCCCGCCTCGCGAGGCTTGGCCCTCGCGAGGGTCTCAAGTGTTTGCTGGTGAAGATGGGCCGTATAGGGCCGCTGGTGGAGCCACGCCATGGGCCGCAGGCAGGCAAGTTTGGGGACCCCCGTTCCCAGGACGCCGACACACATCCAATGCAATATTCCAGAGAAGGCACCAGAGTCGTTTACCGTTGACGTAGGACCCGAGGCGCTTGTTTGACACCCCTAGAGCGGGACCGAGTACTCTAGATGCTCGGGTGAACCCCAAGTTAAACCCAGATTTGCCAGGAAATTGGGCGGCGCCTCAACCTCGGCAGCCTGAGCCGCCACGAAGGGAAGAGCCAGCACCCAACCCGCCCCCCGATCAAACGTTGCCACAACGTTTTCTGACGCCACCGGGACACTTCTCTAACACGGTGGATAACATGTTAGGAGCGGCGACCCGGGTGGCAGCCATTCCTATTACTGGCGAGTCATCGGCTGCGGTAGAAACCCGAAACATAGTCGAGCTCCTGAAAACAGCAATTGCACAGCAGGCCGCCTATTCGTACAGTCGTGATCGTGTGCACTCAACTCCTCTCCCGAGCCGTAGTTACTGCCGGCGTATTGAGTCACCCGCAGTCTCTAGCAGTGAATGGCGTCTTTACCCGCCCAATCCTCGGGGCACAACTCAAGTACTCGTGCACAGTGCGAGAGCCCGTCGAGAGGCGGAGGCAGCAAGTCAGGGGGCTTATGAGCCGCCCCCTGTGGTTCCTTTAGCTTCAATAGAAGTCGGGTTAAGCACTAGGAGTCTCGGAGTGTCATGTCTAGTGTCGGCCTTACGTAATGAGCGTATGCCTAAGGATTTCAAGGGTCCCCATAAGATACCTAATTATACAGCTAATCTAGAGCCTGCGGGATGGATTGAGAGTTATGAGCTAGCCATGGATATGTTAGAGGTGAGTGTGCAGTATGTGCCAAATATTTCACCATGATGTTGGAAGGACCGGCGCACTCGTGGTTGAAAGGCCCGCCTCCTAATACGATTAACTCATGGGCTGAGTTAAAGGCGCGTTTTATAAAAAAAATCAAGGAACATGCAAGCATCCACCGACGAGTGTGGATTTGGATCACTGCGTGCAGCGTGAGGATGAGTCGGGCCATCATTGGGTCCGCCGGGTCCCAGCTACCATCCACTCATCAGATAATATCGCGGCGGCTCAAGCTATTCTAATTCTTGAGAAGAACTGTCATTTCTTACCTCTTAAACAGACGCTCGAGCGGCTCAAGCGTAAGTGCCAGGATATGGGTGACCTCATGGGTGCTCTCACCAAATATGTGGATTCTGACACCACAAAGGATCCCAGCTCTGATGATGATAAATCTAACAAGGGCAAGAAAAACGGTGGTGCTAAGGGCCAACAGCAGAATGTGGCAGGGCACAATGGCAATAACTAGGGCAATGGTAATAAGTGTAGACATCCCGATGGCGGGTCTGATCTGGTGGCTAACACCAACGCCGGCAATAAGAATCAGCGTCGTGATGGCAATGGCAAGCTGCCTTTCAATCCAGGAAGGTCATAGAGTATTGAGGACATGCTTAATGGCCCTTGTCCCAAGCATAGTTATCAAAATAAGCCATCCAACCATGCTGGAAGGATTGTTATGTTATGAAGGAGTTCAGGAATCAAGGGTTTTCACGACATCACGGAAACGGTAATGGGCCGCCCGGCGGGTGAGGCCCCGGGTCACAAGGAGCCGGCTTTGGTGGTGGTGGATCAAGATCCAATTATCAAGGCTAGGGAAATCAACAGTCTGGTCATGGGAATCGTCAGGAGGATAATCAGTCCGGCTATCAAAGTAACCCTAAGCAGCTCAATGGTGGTCAATACCATTTCTTCACTACAAGTCTTTGCAAACGGGACCAGAAGGTTCATAAATGGGCGGTTCATGTAGTAGAGCCGGCTGTTTTGTAGTATTTGAGATGGTCTGAGCACACAATAACATGGAGCAGGGTGGATCACCCACCTCGAGTTGATAACCCGGGTCACCTAGCCCTTGTAGTGGGCCCCCCAGGTGGGTGGTCATAAATTTACCAAGGTCCTTATAGATGGTGATAGCAGCACTAACATAATATACTATGATACTTTTCACCGGATGAATTTGACTAACAAGGATCTCAAGCCATCCTCCACAGTATTCCATGGCGTTGTGCCTGGCAAGTTGGCTTACCCTATTGGAAAGATATCACTAGAAGTGGCTTTTGGTGATGAGTACAATTATAGAGCAGAGACGTTGTGATTTGAGGTGGTCAAAATCAAAAGTCCATATCATGCCTTGTTTGGATGGCCGGCTTATGCTCGATTTATGGCCCGCCCTTGTTATATTTACCTGCATCTTAAAATGCCAGGGCCAAAGTGGACAATTACGGTACATGGTAACCGGAAAGTCGCCCTGGAGTGTGAGGAAGGCAATGCTGCTTATGCGGAAGTGGCTTGTGCCACTTCAGAGCTCAAGTTCTATAAAGACAATGTTGACCCGGCTGATATGACCCCTCTGAAGAAACCCACCACAGAGTCTGACCTGCCCCTCAAATTTAAGTCGGCTAAGGATACACGGCAAGTTGATTTTGTCCTTGGTGACTCTTCTCAGGAGTTTACAATTGGGACAGCATGGATCCTAAATAGGAAAGCATGCTCATCGAGTTCATCCGTGAGAATCCGGACATTTTTGCATGGAAGCCTTCTGACATGCTGGGTGTACCGAGAGAATTCGCTAAGCACCGACTTAATATTGATCCTAAGACAAAACCTGTTCGCCAATTCCTTCGTCGTTTTAATGAAGAGAGGCATAAAGAAGTGGCCCGGCTCCTAGCTACCGGGTACATAGTTGAGGTTTTCCATCCTCAGTGGCTGGCTAACCCGGTGCTGGTGCTTAAGAAGAACGACACTTGGCGTATGTGTGTTGATTACACAGATCTTAACAAGGCATGTCAAGCTGACCCATTTTCTCTCCCTCTCATTGACCAAATCATTGATGCCATGGTTGGTTGTGAGAGTTTATGCTTCCTGGACGCTTATTCTGGTTATCATCAGATTAAGATGGCAGTGGAAGATTAGGAAAATACAACTTTTATCACCCCCTTTGGAGCTTTATGTTATGTGTCTATGTCTTTTGGGCTCAAGAGTGCCCAGGCGACTTACCAGCGTTGTGTTCAGAATTGTTTTCACAAGCTGATTCGTCGAAACGTTCATGCCTATGTGAATGATATTGTGGTTAAGTCAAGGAAAAAGGAAACCTTACTTATTGACCTTAAGGAGACCTTTGATAATCTCAAGGTGTACAAGATGATGCTTAACCCGGCCAAGTGTGTTTTTGGAGTGCCAGCAGGCAAGTTGTTGGGTTTCCTGGTCTCAGAGCGAGGCATTGAGGCTAACCTGGAGAAGATTGAGGCAATTACTTCTCTCTCCAAGTCGGCGTGCATTAATGATGTTCAACGTTTGGCGGGTCGTATTGCAGCTCTGAGCCGATTTATAAGCCGCCTCGGAGAAAAAGTGATTCCCCTTTATCAGATGATGAAGAAGACTGATCACTTCATCTCGAGCGATGCTGCTAATGAGGCATTTGAGGCGCTCAAGAAGCAGTTGGCTGAGCTACCCGTCTTGGCTGCTCCCATAGACAAAGAGCCTTTACTCCTGTATGTGGCGGCTAATAATAAAGCAATCAGCATGGCAGTTGTTGTGGAGCGCAAGGAGGCGGGTAAAGAGTATGTAGTCCAGCGGTCGATTTATTATGTCAGTGAAGTGCTCACGGAGTCTAAACAGAGTGGGAGATATTATACAGAACAGAGAGGCTACTGGTCGGGTTGCCAAGTGGGAAATTGAGCTTGGACCACATCATCTTAAGTATGTGCCTAGAACAGCCATCAAGTCTCAGGCTTTGGTAGATTTCATTAATGATTGGACAGAACTGCAAGCACTTGAGGAGAAGCCTAACAATACATATTGGACCATACATTTTGATGGGTCTAGGCAGTTGGAAGGCTCGAGGGCTGGATTCATTTTGGAATCTCCAAGAGGTGAGGCTTATGTTTCCCTGTACTAATAATGCAGCTGAGTATGAGGCCTTGTTACATGGGCTCCGCATGGACAAAGAGATGAACTTGAGCCGGTTTAGGTGCCTGGGCGACTCAGATCTTGTTGCCAACAAGTTTCAGGGAAGTGGGATATGAAAGTACGATGTACTGGACTTGCACCCCTAGTTACGCAGAAGTGCAAGCACAGAAGCGGATGACCGGACCTTACCAACATACTCAAAAAAGTATTCTATACTGGGGTCTGTGCTCTTGACAAGCAGTGTTTCCAGTCTAGCTGTGTCAAATCGGGTGTGAGGTTCTAAAGACCCGCTTATGGCGGCTAATCGTCACGCAGTCAACAATATTGCTGGTCACTTCAAGGGTCACGAGGTGGATCACATAGACCGGAGGAAAAACAAGGCGACTGATGCATTGTCCCGACTCGGGTCTCAGCGTAAGCCGGTTCCACCCAATGTGTTCCTTGATGTGTTGCACAATCCTTCTGTTAAGTTGCCTTCAGAGGAAGATCTTGCTATTCCTGACCTGGAGGGGCAGTTGGTCGCGGCTCTACATGCTATTCCTGATTGGACGCTCCCTTATCTGGCTTATCTCACTCGAGGCAAGTTACCTCAAGATCAAAATTTGGCTTGACAGATTATAAGGCGGTCTAAGTCCATGACTATAGTCAATGGCGAGTTACACAGATGCAGCGTGACTGGCATGTTCCAATGTTGTGTCTCCCCTGAAGAAGGCCGTGAGATCTTACATGAAATTCATGCAGGTGATTGTGGTCATCATGCCGAGTCATGATCTCTAGTGGCTAAGCCACTTAGGCATGGATTATTCTGGTTAACGGCTCATGCAGACACTGAGGACCTGGTGCGCAAGTGTGATGGTTGTCAAAAGTTTGGAAGATAGGCTCATGTGCCGGCTCAGGAGCTGAGGATGATCCCAATAACTTGGCCGTTTGCGGTCTGGGGGATTGATATGGTCGGGCCCTTTAAACGGTCTAAGGACAAGAAAACTCACTTCCTTGTTGCAGTTGATAAATTTACCAAGTGGGTGGAAGCTGAGCCTGTTAGCAATTGTGAGGTGGCGACTGCAGTTCAGTTCATGAAAAAGCTGATCTTCCACTTTGGTTATCCTCACAGTATTATCACGGATAATGGGACAAATCTATCCAAGGGTGCCATGAAAGAATTTTGTCAGAGAGAGCATATCCGGCTTGATGTGTCATCAGTAGCTCACCCACAGTCCACCGGGCAAGCTAAGCGTGCTAACAAGGAGATCTTAAAAGGGATCAAACCCCGACTCATGGTGCCTTTGGAGTGAACTCTGGGTTGTTGGGTGAAGATCTTCATGCAGTTCTTTGGAGTATCAGAATTACCCCCAACATATCAACAGATAATGAAAAGGCACGTCAAGACGCCCTTGATGCTTTGGAAGAAGAACATGCTCAGGCGGCGGCTCGCTCGGCGATTTATCAACAAGACCTGCGTCGCTATCATAGCCGCTGGGTTAGAAGCCGGACATTCCAGGAGGGCGACTAAGTGCTCCATTTGATTCAGGATCAAAGAGGCATGCATAAGCTCTCACCTCCTTGGGAAGGACCCTTTGTGGTCAGCAAAAACCTTAACAATGGGTCATATTATATTATCGACATACGTGAGCACAAGAAGTCACGTACCTCCGAGGAGGAGACCAACATGCCTTGGAATATTGCTCATCTTCGGCCTTACTATACTTGAGCTACTGGCTCTCACTATTGTACATATTTTTATCAATGTATATACCTTTTTATGATCAAAATAATAAAGCCGGCATCCCCAAATTGGGGCCTCTGTCGTTTCATCTCATATTTTCTGGGCATGAGTCTTAATTAATTGATCATAAGGGCACTAGGGGGCTTCCAACTCACTGAGTTTAGCTTACAAAACCCTTTTGACCCGGCGAAATGCCACATTATTGGTTATACCTGCTTGTATGCTCGATGCTACTCCAAACAAGATGACCCACCGTACTCTTGATAGTCAATCTTTTATGACCCTGAACTAGTCAAGGTTAAAATGGCGGTTTAAAGTCATGTGAGGGCCAGCTTACCGATAGCGAGGAGAAACCAAGGCTTTTAAGCCATGCTTCATGAAAGCAAGAATTTGAGCCTTAAAAGGCCAGATTCTTTCGGTCGAGCTTTATGTTCTTCATCATATGAAGGCTATAAGTCCCTGGATCAAAGAAGGTTCGGTTAACATTGCTCAAACTTGAGTCTATAGCAGCCCTAACCCACCAAGTGGTATATTTAAATTTTTTATAACCATGAGTCATTAGGTTACTAACCCGCCCTGGCTTTCGACTATAAGTCGCGAGTACAAGAATTGATGGATCTTTTACAGATTATATGTAAAGACCTCAAGTAAATTCAGAGATATTGGAAGACAAGATATGCATATATGACTAGATCAAGCATACAAAGAAGCTCGGCTGTTGGATTAAACAGTTGGCATAACATGCCCCAAAGCATGACAAGGAAGCACAATGATTTTAACTAAGCTATTACAAGGCTGCAGCTGAACCCAAAAGTTTTTCAACCAAGTTTTTTAGGAGTTATATCACTCCTTTGAACCGGCCTCTGAGCCGTCCGGGTTAGATCCCGCCTGGTTAACATCATCTTGGCGTCTTGTGCTGGAGGTTCCTGATACGTCTCCGTCGTATCTATAATTTTTGATTGTTTCATGCCAATATTATACAAGTTTTACATACTTTTGGCAACTTTTTATATGATTTATTGGACTAACCTATTGATCCAGTGCCCAGTGCCAGTTCCTATTTTCTGCATGTTTTTTGTATCACAGAGTATTGCTACCTCTTGAGCATGTGTTGGTTTTCCCTTGAAGAGGAAAGGGTGATGCAGCAAAGTAGCGTAAGTATTTCCCTCAGTTTTTGAGAACCAAGGTATCAATCCAGTAGGAGACAACGCACAAGTCACCTAGTACCTGCACAAACAATCAAGAACCTTGCAACAAAAAAGATAAAGGGGTTGTCAATCCCTTCACGGTCACTCGCAAAAGTGAGATCTAATAAAGATAGTAAAGTAAATATTTTTGGTATTTTTGTTGTATAGATTGGAAAGTAAAGATTGCAAAATAAAAAGAACGGCAACGGAAATTGGCAAGTTGACGGGAAACTAATATGATATAAAATAGACCCGGGGGCCATAGGTTTCACTAGTGGCTTCTCTCAAGATATCATGTATTACGGTGGGTGAACAAATTACTGCCGAGCAATTGATAGAAAAGCGCATAGTTATGAAGATATCTAAGGAAATGATCATGAATATAGGCATCACGTCCGTATCAAGTAGACCTAAACGATTCTGCATCTACTACTATTACTCCACACATCGACCGCTATCCAGCATGCATCTAGAGTATTAGGTTCATAAGAACAGAGTAACGCATTAAGCAAGATGACATGATGTAGAGGGATAAACTCAGGCAATATGATATAAACCCCATGTTTTTATCCTCGATGGCAACAATACAATACGTGCCTTGCTGCCCCTACTGTCACTGGGAAAGGACACCGCAAGATTGAACCCAAAGCTAAGCACTTCTCCCATTGCAAGAAAGATCAATCTAGTAGGCCAAACTAAACCGATAATTCAAAGAGACTTGCAAAGATATCAAATCATGCATATAAGAATTCAGAGAAGAACCAAATAATATTCATAGATAAACTTGTTCATAAATCCACAATTCATCGAATCTCGGCAAACACACCGCAAAAGAGTATTACATCAAATAGATCTCCAAGAACATCGAGCAGAACTTTGTATTGAGAATCAAAGAGAGAGAAGAAGCCATCTAGCTAATAACTATGGACCCGAAGGTCGGTGGTAAACTACTCACGCTTCATCGGAGAGGCAATGGTGTTGATGTAGAAGCCCTCCGTGATTGATTCCCCCTCCGGCAGATCGCCGGAAAAGGCCCCAAGATGGGATCTCACGGGTACAGAAGGTTGCGGCGGTGGAAAAGTGGTTTCGTGTCTCTCCCTGATGTTTCTAGGGTATAAGAATATATATAGCCGAAAGAAGTACGTCGGTGGAGCTACGAGGGGCCCACGAGGGTGGGGGCGCGCCTACCCCCCTGGGCGCGCCCTCCTGCCTCGTGGCCGCCTCGTGGAGTTCCAGACTTCGACTCCAAGTCTTCTGGATTGCTTTCGGTCCAAGAAAGATCATCGCGAAGGTTTCATTCCGTTTGGACGCCGTTTGGTGTTCCTTTTCTGCGAAACTCTAAAATAGGCAAAAATACAGAAACTGGCACTGGGCCTCCGGTTAATAGGTTAGTCCTAAAAATAATATAAATGAGCATATTAAAGCCCATTAAACATCCAAAACAGATAATATAATAGCATGGAACAATAAAAAATTATAGATATGTTGGAGACGTATCAAGTATCCATATCAAACGAAGTCCAAATGCAATGAAATTTCACTAAGAATTATTTTGGAATATATGTGATTTTTGGGAGTTGGAATCACCGCAAACGGAGGCCCACACAGCCCACAAGACACCAGGGCGCGCCAGAGGCCCCTAGCGCGCGGTGGTGGGTTGTGCCCTCCTCGAATGTCGGTTGGAGCTCTACTTCAGGCACAAGGAAGCTTATATCCGGAAAAAAATCATGTTAAAATCTCAGCGCAATCGGAGTTACGGATCTCCCAGAATATGAGAAACGGTTTTCAACCATATCAGGAGAGCGCGAAGCAGAAGAGAACAGAGAGACAGATCCAATCTCGGAGGGGCTCTCGCCCCTCCACATCCATGGAGGCCATGGACCAGAGGGAGAACCCTCCTCCCAACTATGGGGGAGGCCAAGGAAGAAGAAGGAGGGGGGCCCTATCCCCCTCTCTCCCGGTGGCGCCAGAGTGCCGCCGGGGCTAGGATCGTGACAGTGATCTACATCAACAACCTTGCTACCATCAACACCAAATTTCTCCCCCTCTATGCAGCGGTGTAACACCTCTTCCCCTGCTGTAATCTTTACTTAAACATGGTGCTCAACTCCATATATTATTTCCCAATGGTCTATGGTTATCCTATGATGTTTGAGTAGATCCGTTTTGTCCTATGGGTTAATCGTGATCTTGGTGGGTATGATTGTATATTTTATTTATGGTGATGTCCTACGGTGCCCTCCGTCTCGCGCAAACGTGAGGGGCCCTCGCTGTAGGGTGTTGCAATATGTTCATGGTTCGCTTACGGTGGGTTGCGAGAGTGACAGAAACTTAAACCTGAGTAGGTGGGGTATGACGTATGGGAGTAAAGAGGACTTGATACTTAATGCTATGGTTGGGTTTCACGACCTTAATGATCTTTAGTAGTTGCGGATGCTTGCTTGAGTTCCAATCATAAGTGCATATGATCCAAGTAGAGAAAGTATGTTAGCTCATGCCTCTCCCTCATATAAAATTACAATAATGATTACCGGTACTTGTTATCGATTGCCTAGGGAAAATGACTTTCTTATTGAAAAAAGCTATCCACTTTTATTACCTTGCAATTTATTCGTAGTTTTATTCTCGCAAAGTACTCGTAGTTTTATCCTTGCAAAATAGTTTCATACTTGTTTCAGTAAAGCAAACATCAAGTGTGCGTAGAGTTGTATCGGTGGTCTATAGAACTTGAGGGAATATTTATTCTACCTTTAGCTCCTCGTTGGGTTTGACACTCTTACGTATCGTAAAAGGCTACAATTTATCCCCTATACTTGTGGGTTATCAAGACCTTTTTCTGGTGCCGTTGCCGGGGAGCAATAGCGTGGGGTGAATATTCTCGTGTGTGCTTGTTTGCTTTATCACTAAGTAGTTTTTATTTCCTATTCTAAGTTGTTCTCTATCTTTAGTTATGGATATGGAACACGAAACACCAAAAAAATTAGATGTACTTGCTACTCATGGAGATGGGGAACCTCCTAAAACCCTCGATGCTCGTTATGTAAAAGATATTATGCACTACTTTGATAATCCTGAGAAACCCCATTCAACGATATAATGGGAGTAACGTTGGATCAACATGAATACTTTAGGGATTATCGCTTGACACAAAAGGGAAACTTTTATGGGATCAAATTCATATGTTGCGTTGGTATGCTTGGAATTTATGTCAGAGGTATGATTTTACTTGTTGCTCTAGGATGAATGATCCACACCTTCCCTTTTCATGTGAATTTAATGATAATAAACCTTAGCTTCTTATGCTAATGGTATATATGATTAGTATGATGTGGAACGAATAGAAGAATTTGTTGCTTTTAAGGGTGCTTATGAAGTTGAATCTCTCTTTGAAAAATATGAAGCTTTTGATGATGATGTTTATAGACCTAAATTTTTTGCCATCCTTAAATATTTCTATGATAATTATAAATATAATTCCGATATTGATGAATTTATTGAGAAAGTCTCCGCTGTCCAAGAAGAGACTAATATTTTGCAGGAGTCTGTGGAAGAAGGATTTGATGAAACTGTGAGCTCATTGGATGAAAAAGATGAGGAGGAGAGCGAAGAACAAAAGGAGGAAGATCGAATTAGCAACCCATGCCTACCTGCTAATGAGAGTAACTCTTCAACTCATACATTATTTAATTTCCCTTCGTGCTTACCGAAGGATGAATGCCATGATAATTGCTATGATCCCGTTGATTCGTTTGAAATATCCCTTTTTGATGATGCTTGCTATGCTTGTGGCCATGATGCCAATATGAATGATGCTTATGGAGATGACCTTGCTATAGTTCCTTATGTTAAGAATGAAATTGTTACTATTGCACCCACACATGATAGTCCTATTATCTTTTTGAATTCTCCAAACTACACTATATCGGAGAAGTTTGCTCTTGTTAAGGATTATATTGATGGGTTGCCTTTTACCATTGCACATGATAATTTTCATGAATATAATATGCATGTGCTTTCTGCTCCTACTTGCAATTATTATGAGACAGGAACTATATCTCCACCTCTCTATGTTTCCAACACGATAAAATTGGCAGAAACTGCTTATGCTATGTATTGGCCTTTACTTGACGTGCATGAATTGTTCTTGTATGACAAGCCGATGCATAGGAAGAGAGTTAGACTTTGTCATTGCTTTATATATGTTGCTTTGTGCTCACTACTAAATGCTAAATCATTGTTGATTCAAATTGGCTTTGATATACCTTGGGATCCGGGTCGATCATTACTTGAGCACTTTATGCCTAGCTTAATGGCTTTAAAGAAAGCGCTGCCAGGGAGACAACCCAGAAGTTTTAGAGAATTATTTCTTTCTGTTGAGTGCTTTTATAAAGTTTAAAAACAAAAAAATATAGAGGGGAATCCAAAACTTTTCAAAAAGGAAAGTGAAAGTGAGAGAGACAAGCATTATTGAAGTGGGGGAGCTCCTTGAACTTTGTTCATGCCCACGGAAACTTTGTGAATCTTAATTACAGAAACTTTTCAACAAAAATAATTATCCCCTTGTACAATTCCATTGTATTATAAAAATAATGTGCCAAGATTTGCCTTTAGGATGTTTACATTGCTTGTTGGTTTGTGCGGTGCAAAACAGAAACTTTGGCTGTAGTGCGCGACTTTACATTTCTTACTGGAATTTCAAACGGTTCTGAAACTTTGTGCACGGTCTTTCTATACAAATTTTTTATTTTTCCTAATTTCTTCAGAATTTTTGGAGTACCATAAGTATGGTGAATGTTCAGATTACTACAGACTGTCCTGTTTAAGACAGATTCTGTTTTTTATGCATTATTTTGCTCGTTTTGATGAAACTATCGATTTTTATGGGTGGTATAAGCTATGGAAAAGTTATATTACAGTAGCTACAATGCCAAAACAAAATTTGGATTGGTTTGCAACAGTACTTAGAGTAGTGATTTGCTTTATTATACTAATGGATCTTTCCGAACTTTCTGTTGAGTTTTGTGTGGATGAAGTGATCAAAGATCGAGGAGGTTTCGATATGAGGAGAAGGAGGAGAGGCAAGAGCTCAAGATTGGGGATGCCCAAGGCACCCCAAGTAAATATTCAAGGAGACTCAAGCGTGTAAGCTTGGGGATGATCCGGAAGGCATCCCATCTTTCTTCAACAAGTATCGGCATGTTTTCGGTTTCGTTTCGTTCATGTGATATGTGCAAATCATGAAGCGTATTTTACATTTAGTTTTTCCCTTTTTATTTTGTGAACCATGATGGTATGAGATAGTCCATGGTTGATTTATATAATGCTCATTGCACTTCACTTATATCTTTTGAGTGTGGCTTCTTAGAATGCTTCATGTGCTTCACTTATATCATTTGAAGTTTGGATTACCTGTTTCTCTTCACATAGAAAACCGTTGTTTGAATAATGCTCTTTTGCTTCACTTATATTTATTAGAGCATGGTCTTTTGTAGAAAAAATTAAACTCTCGTGCTTCACTTATATCTATTTAGAGAATCAAAAGGAATTGGTCAATTGCATGGTTAGTCATAAAATCCTACATAAAACTTATGGATCACGGAATATGATATGTTTGATTCCTTGCAATAGTTTTGTGATATAGAGATGGAATATGTGGTAGGTACTAGTAAATGGTTGTGTTTAGTAAGAATATTGGTGTTAAGGTTTGTGATTCCCGAAGCATGCACGTATAGTCCCTCGTTATGCTATGATGTTGGAGCATGATTTATTATTGATTGTCTTCCTTATGAGTGGCGGTCGGGGACGAGCGATGGTCTTTTCCTACGAATCTATCCCCCTAGGGGCATGCGTAGTAGTACTTTGCTTCGAGGGCTAATAAACTTTTGCAATAAGTATATGAGTTCTTTATGGCTAATGTGAGTCCATGGATTATACGCACTCTTACCTTTCCGCAATTTGCTAGCCTCTACGGTACCGTGCATTGCCCTTTCTCACGTCGAGACGTGGTGCAAACTTCGCAGGTGCATCCAAACCCCGTGATATGATACGCTCTATCACACATAATCCTTATTATATTTTCCTCAAAACAACCACCATACCTACCTATTATGGCTTTTCCATGGCCATTTCGAGATATATTGCCATGCAACTTCCATCGCTTCCGTTTGATGACTTGAGCATTCATTGTCATATTGCTTTGCATGATCATATAGCTGACATAGTAGTTGTGGCACAACCACCGTTCATCATTTTTCATACATGTTACGCTAGATCATTGCAAATCCTGGTACATGCCACAGGCATTCATATAGAGTCATATTTTGTCATAGGTATCGAGTTGTAATATTTATTTCTTTTGATTTATAAGTAAATAGAAGTGTGATGATCATCCTTATTCATTTTTAGAGCAGTGCCCCAGTGAGGAAAGGATGATGGAGACTATGATTCCCCCACAAGTCGGGATGAGACTCCGGACAATGAGAGAAAAAAAGAAAAAGAAAAAAAAGAACAAAGAAAAAAATTAAGAAACAAAGAGAGAAGGGGCATTGTTAGTATCCTTTACCACACTTGTGCTTCAAAGTAGCACCATGTTTTTCATATGGAGAGTCTCCTATGTTGTCAGTTTCATATACTGGTGGGAATTTTTCATTAGGATTAGATGCACACCCACTTAGTTTTCATATTGAGCTTGCATACACTTATAGCTTTTAGTGCATTCGTTGCATGGCAATCCCAACTCCTTGCATTGATATCAATTGATGGGCATCTCCATAGCCCGTTGGTTAGCCGCGTCGGTGTGAGACTTTCTTACTTTTTTGTCTTCTTTATGTTTACCCCTATCATCATATTCTATTCCACCCATAGTGCTATATCCATGGCTTGCGCTCATGATTGCGTGAGGGTTAAAAAGTTGAAGCGCGTTAAAAGGTTTGAACCAATTGCTCGGCTTGTCATCGGGGTTGTGCATGATAAGTACTTTGTGTTAAGAAGACAGAGCATGACAAGACTATATGATTTTGTAGGGATAGCTTACTTTAGCATTGATATTTTGAAAGACATGATTGTTTGTTGGGATACCTGAGTATTGATGTCTTTATGTCAAATTATAGACTATTGCTTTGAATCACTTATGTCTTAATATTCATGCCATGATTAGATATATGATCAAGTTTTATGCTAGGTAGCATTCCACATCAAAAATTATCTTCTTTATCATTTACCTACTCGAGGACGAGCAGGAATTAAACTTGGGGATGCTGATATGTCTTCGTCGTATCTATAATTTTTGATTGTTTCATGCCAATATTATACAAGTTTTACATACTTTTGGCAACTTTTTATATGATTTATTGGACTAACCTATTGATCCAGTGCCTAGTGCCAGTTCCTGTTTTCTGCATGTTTTTTGTATCGCAGAGTATCCATATCAAATGAAGTCCAAATGCAATAAAATTTCATGGAGAATTATTTTGGAATATATGTGATTTTTGGGAGTTGGAATCACCGCAAACGGAGGCCCACATAACCCACAAGACACCAGGGCGCGCCAGAGGCCCCTGGCGCACGGTGGTGGGTTGTGCCCACCTTGAACGTCGGTTGGAGCTCTACTTAGGGTGCAAGGGAGCTTATACCCGAAAAAATCATGTTAAAATCTCAGCGCAATCGGAGTTACGGATCTCCCAGAATATAAGAAACGGTTTTCGGCCAGATCAGAAGACCGCGAAACAGAAGAGAACAGAGGGACAGATCCAATCTCGGAGGGGCTTTCGCCCCTCCACAGCCATGGAGGCTATGGACCAGAGGAGGAACCCTCCTCCCATCTAGGGGGAGGCCAAGGAAGAAAAAGAAGGAGGGAGGCTCTCTCCCCCTCTCTCCCGGTGGCGCCGGAGGGCCGCCGGGGCTAGGATCGTGACGGCGATCTATATAAACAACCTTGCTACCATCAACACCAACTTTCTCCCCCTCTATGCAGCGGTGTAACACTTCTTCCCCCCGCTATAATCTTTACTTAAACATGGTGCTCAACTCCATATATTATTTCCCAATGATCTATGGTTATCCTATGATGTTTGAGTAGATCCGTTTTGTCCTATGGGTTAATCGTGATCTTGGTTGGTATGATTGTATATTTTATTTATGGTGCTGTCCTACGGTGCCCTCCATCTCGCACAAACGTGAGGGGCCCCGCTGTAGGGTGTTAATATGTTCATGGTTCGCTTACGGTGGGTTGCGATAGTGACAGAAACTTAAACTCGAGTAGGTGGGGTATGACGTAAGGGAGTAAAGAGGACTTGATACTTAATGCTATGGTTGGGTTTCACGACCTTAATGATCTTTAGTAGTTGTGGATGCTTGCTAGAGTTCCAATCATAAGTGCATATGATCCAAGTAGAGAAAGTATGTTAGCTCATGCCTCTCCCTCATATAAAATTACAAGAATGATTACTGGAACTTGTTATCGATTGCCTAGGGACAAATGACTTTCTTATTGACAAAAGCTATCCACTTTTATTACCTTGCAATTTATTCGTAGTTTTATTCTCGCAAAGTACTCGTAGTTTTATCCTTGCAAAATAGTTTCATACTTGTTTCCGGTAAAGCAAACATCAAGTGTGCGTAGATTTGTATCGGTGGTCGATAGAACTTGGGGGGATATTTGATCTACCTTTAGCTCCTCGTTGGGTTCGACACTCTTACTTATCGAAAGAGGCTACAATTGATCCCCTATACTGGTGGGTTATCAGTTCTCGGGTCATCCTGTGCCGGCTCTTCGCTGGAAATCTAAAGATTATCCGAGGTCCAGTCTATACCAGTTAAGGCCTCGAAGGTTGCTTCATCATTGATGATAGTTGAAGGATCAATATCAGAGGCAAAGGTATGCTTACACCTTTGGGAAGTCAGGTCGACAACGTCAAACAAGGGCGGCTTAATTCGTTTGTTATTGCCATCATAACCCTCCTGGTAGATCTGCAGATCCAGTTCTTGTGCAAGTTTACACACCAAGGGACTCATTTCCCTGATGCATTTGGCGTAATCCGATTCAGTGAAAGCAAAGCCGTCATCCTTGTATTCTGGGAACCCGCCTGCCATCTCTTCAGGATCAAGCTCAGTTTGATAAGCTTTTGCCCAGCCTAAGACAACTATAGCTCCTGCACGGGTGGCTGATCTTTTCAGTTCTTCAATCTGACCGGGTACTGTGGACAGTTGATCCAACACCTCTTTGATAAGATATGTTGGTCTTTTGCCATTAGACACCACCACAAGAGTACACACGTTGCCTGCATATAATTTTTCCATCAAAGTATAGATGTCCTTCAGCTTCACCAGCATATTTTGCCCAAGATTGGCACTCCTAGCACCTGTCGTGCATATGAAACAAGAATAGTCAGGCGAGTTAATAAATAAAGGATTTTGAGTCGCCAGGCAGATCAAGAATTTATATGTTGCTATGCCAATTGGTCTTAATTCATTGAATGATTTCTCTAACCAAAAATGGCAGCTGTCATTTGGGAAATATAACTCTTTAAGCAAGACAGTTCCTTAGTCACGGATTTAAGCTGGGTTTCAGCATCGTCCGCTCTTTTCAATAGCATGGCCCTTTCAGTATCCCAGGTGGCTCTTTCAGCATCCAAGTTGGCCTTGATCTTTTCAATATCTTCCAAGGAAGATTTCAAGTTTGCCTCAGCCTTGGCACATTCACCTTGTTCTATTTCCATGTTTTTCTTTAAGCTGGCCATGTTTGACTCGCCCAAACTTAAAGCTTCCAGCCAACGATTACAAACAATAATGTCATTCAAATGATTGCTAGGTTGATTGAATCAGCATGGAGCATTTGTGTTATGGTTGAAAATATTTAAGTCCCATGCACATTGCAAGCAATATCCTTGGCACTTGGGGGCTAATGTATGATGATTTTTGAAGTCTGAGCTACAGGAGAACCAACTCATCTTATAAAGATAAGCCGGCCCTTGGGGGCTACATGCGATTCTTCAAAGTGGTCATTTCAAAGACCTGACTCATCTTATAAAGATAAGCCGGACCTTGGGGGCTACAGGCGATTCTTCAAAGTGGTCATTTCAAAGACCCGGCTCATCTTATAAGGATAAGCCGGCCCTTGGGGGCTACATTTTGGAAATCTTCATCAGTCTCAAATATACTCAATGATTTTCCTATGCTTCAGACTTGGGGGCTATATGAGTATATATACAAGATTGAGAGGGGTTAAGTTCATCCATACCTCATATTTTTGCTTCATCATGTTTACTAAGCCGGCTTCCATATCACGGCTTGTATGGAGGCGGCTTAGATAGCCCGCGTACAACTCACTTGCACTAAAACCTACATAGCTTCGCAGATCCAGTTTTGTCTTGCCCTTGTCCAATAACAGTGCTTCTTCCTTAGCAGCATGCTTAGCTAGCACATTGGAGATTTCCGGTGCCCTATAACTCGCGCCAGTGATAGTAATATCATCATTGTTCTTCTCAGAAGGAATTTCTCCAACTGGCTTGACAGGAATTGTGGTAGGACTTGGCGGGTCACGATTATCTGCCGGGTTAGATTCAGTATCCATGGCCTTAGAAGCCATGGTGTCAATCTGTGGAGGCGGATCATTTTGTTAATTAATAGTTTCTTCAGGATTCTGGGTTGGGACCTTAGGGATTTCCAGCACCTGTTTCTCTGGCTCAGAGACTTTGGGGATCTTGGAAGAGCCTCCTACCTTTTGCTTGTTACTATTTGTTGCCTTGGTCCTGTAACAAGGATAAAAGGTTTATGAGTATATGACAACAAGTTTTTGTCAGCAAATGCAAACACTTACCCTGGGTTAACAACGAAGGCAGGAAGCTGAGTTTGAGATGAGCCGCCTGATGACGGAGATGACTCCTGATAATTTGAGTCAGACAGATTAAGGGGTTGTCTGATAAGGCCTGCTTTGGGTAAAGACAGAGTTGGGCTGTGTGGCACATGTCGCTTGCGCGAAGGGTTATGAGTTAACCCGGTCATCAGCTCTTTGGTGTCGTTACTTCGTGTTTGGCGTCTTGCATCATATTGAGCCTTTTTCAAAACAAAGTTTGGGTCTAAGTAAGCATTTGGGTGAGAAAATGGCACTTTCCGGACAACCCGCCTGATTCTCTCTGGAGGTGGTGAGTCTGGGCCGGAAGAGATAGAAATTACCTATGGATTGTCAGCCCGGCTTGATGCACCGTCATTGTGAGAGTAAGAAGTGTCAGCTAAGTCATTAAAAAGGCGGCCAAGAGAGTCAAGTTCTACCTCAGACTGGTCATCAACATCTGCTGACTCACCCATAGCAGACGGCTTAATCACAATAGCTGGTTTGTTCTTCTTAGATTTTGGGCCAGTTCTGGTCTGGCCACAGTAGTCTTTATTTTCCTCTTCCAAAAAGCAGAGCCGGGCTAGGTAATAAGAAGATATTGACAAGTGTGACGCGGAACATAATCAAGGATATTTAAAACTGGATATGGAATAGTGCTTAAAGCTGGGGCTGGGTTAAGCTTGAAGAACGGAGGTAGTCCTATCTTGTTACAAGTTTCTTGAGACTCTCCGAGTAAGGAGTTCACAGCTTGAAATACCTCCTCGGCAGTAAAGTTGTCAGAGTTGTATCATTGAGGGTCATCTGACTCGCCAAATATTCGCACATCAAGCTGGGCCGGTGACTTAGGGGAAGAAATTTCCATGAGACCCAGCAGTGGGCTAAGTCAACTCCGGTCAACCCATTGGCTAACAAGGTTGTTACCTTGGGATAATATTAGAGAGCTTCAGTACGTTCAGGTGGAATAAGTTGGCTTGGCGGGTTTAAGTTGATGGGGAGGCGGTCAACCCGATAACCCGGCAGAGGGTTCTCATTGGCTGGGGCGGTGTTCTTACAGTAGAACTAGGTTTTTACCCATCCCTTGGGATGACTCAAGGAAGCTGTGGGAAAGCATCCATCTCTGCGTCTCTGGATTGAGATCCCGCCTAATTCTTGAGTCGGACCGCTAGCGCACTCAGTTTGGCGGTTTAGGTAGAAGAATTCCTTGAAGAGAGCAACGGTGGGTTCTACTTGCAAATAAAGTTCACAAAAGATTTGAAAGTGGCAAAGGTTTGTTACTGAGTTTGGGCCTATGTCTTGAGGATGGAGAATGAAATAGTGTAAGACATCCCGGAATTTTTTTGACCCGGGCGGAGTAAAGCCTCTGAGGATATGATCAGTAAAAACTATCACCTCTCCTTCAGCGGGGTTGGGGACATTTTCTCCTTGGCTGAGCCGCCAGCCAATCTCCTCCTGAGTCGCCAAGAGAACTTGATCCACGTAATCTTTGAGCATTTGTTCAGTGACTAGAGAAGGGCCCCGGTTGCAGAGGGTAGTTTTTTCCATATTGAGTCACCTAAAAGACAATAGGAAGACGAGTTATGTAACAAAGAAAAGGGATATTGATTCATCAACAGTATAAGAATGAGCGATGTAAAGATAAGCCGCTTTAAGCCAATGGCGGATTAACTAAAAGAGGCAATTTCTGGAATTTTGGCGGGTTACAAATATGTTGATAAGACGCCCAAAACACAATGGGGGGTCAGTTAAGATTCATGATTGCTGGAAATTTTGCTAAGTGTGGAGCAAACAAGATTCAGTATGGAGCAGCTATATTTAAGGAAATAATCACTATAAACCTAAAAACATGGTGATGGAAGGACTAGCAAGCTACC
Organism: Triticum aestivum; assembly: GCF_018294505.1. Taxonomy (NCBI): domain Eukaryota; kingdom Viridiplantae; phylum Streptophyta; class Magnoliopsida; order Poales; family Poaceae; genus Triticum; species Triticum aestivum. The sequence goes on from NC_057811.1 coordinate 348,403,273, forward strand.
TATTGGTTCTGAGGAAAATACAGTTTATTCGAGAGATAATATGGATGCCGAACTGACGGCCGCAGTATTTCTACGGAGTTCCTGGATCAAAACGACTTCTACATTAAGCTATGATGAACGGAAAAACAGATGAACTCCGACGGACGTGATGAACTCAGGTGAGCTAATGTAGATCTGAAAAGGAGGGGAGGTTATACCTAATGATGATGAAACAAAGTGGAGGCACGCTGCTGAACCCTAACGACGATGGGGTAGAGTCGTGACCTTGGTTAGAGAAAGCTGGCGCAGTTCGATGGACGCGGCGGAGCTCCGTTCGCGAAGGAACCCGCGAGGAGGAAGACGAAGTGGAGGAGACGAAGTAAAGGATAAAAAAAGGACCCTCGGGCCTATTTATAAGGAAAAATGCAACAATAAATGGCTGGTGCAAAAATCGAGGGGGTACAATAAATATTACAACAAGGAGACGCCTTGATTCTCGGACTGACAGATTTATACAAAGATTCGTATGACGTAATGGAGGGTTTCTCAAAATCACGAAGGTGATGTCATCTCTTTGTTATGGCGGGTTATGAAGATGATCAATATTGAGATTAAAAAGAATAAAAGGACGACTCGCCAGATGGAGAAACTGAAGATTGACATGAACAAGTTCAAATCAATCTGGGGCCTAATGTTGGGGATATAACCCGCCCTTAAAGGGTCGGGTTAGGCCGCTGGTGACTTAAGACGACGGGCTTTAGATAGGCCCAGGTGATCAAGACACAAGGTAAAAGAGGCGACTTACAAGATGGGCCGGATCGAGCCCAAGGTTAGAAGACGGTGCATGGCCCAGAAGTGTAAGCCGCCCGATGGCGACTTGTTATAGAAGGCAAGGCGACTTAGAGCCAGGGTCGGTTATGAAGCATAACCCGACCCGGACTCTTGTAAGCCGGAGGCCTCAACCTGTATATAAAGGTGAGGTCCCGGCATAGAATAGACAGGTTACAATCAATCAATAGCTAGGTCAAGCAAATCTGCTCCCTTGTAATCGATACTCAATCAATAAGCATCAAGAGCAGTAGTAGGCTTTTATCTCCATCGTGAGGGGCTGAACCTGGGTAAACCCGTGTCTCTCGTCCCGCTCAACCCCGACAAGCTAATCATTGTTGCGATGGCTTCAGGCTTAAGTCCTTTCACTCGGACATCTGTCGTGACAAAACCACGACACTATATCTCCATATAGTCCATTCTATAGTAACAATATATCTCCGTATAGTCTAATTGTTATATCTCCATATAACCAATAGTCACTCGGAATTATAATCTATCAATAAACTTTTACTGATCTAGATTGTATCTTATTGAAAATCCTCTCAAGTCTCAACCTATATCATTTATGAATCCACAATATATGTTCGTTTCTGAAAACCATTTCAAAATTATAGCCAAGTAGTTTATATCAATTATGAAGTTGTCTTGTGTAACCCTTATCACAATCAACTTGTGTAACTATTTACAAAAATCTCTTCATCTCCTCTATGAACTTTAGAAGCAAAATCTTTGTCCAATAGAGGTATCTAATCTTTAAGCAATTACCCCAATGAACCTCTCCAGGAACACTATGGTATTTATTACTAATGATTAGTTCACATGGAAACATATGGCCTTGTACATTTGATAGCACATACGATGAATCAATGTGAACTCAATTCATCAAAGTATGCTCATGAACTATTGATTTGTACATACTGTTATGCTATGCGACATTTTGTGAAAACATATTCTCCTTTTAAACTTCTTTAAAACTTTGTTACAGTACATGTCTTAGTATAATTAGATGTTTCAATCTATCTTTATATACTTTCATCCAGTTATTCTAATTACCTTTTAGAAACATGATTTTAACCTTTTGCTAATATATTTTTCTGATAAAGTGATATGTCATACATATGCAAAATCAGAAATGTTATAGACCTCCCACAAAACATCTTGTATTCACAAGCTTCTTTATAAAGTTTAAATTCTCCAATTACTTTATCAAATTCCAGCTACTCGGTACTTTATTTCAAATCATACTCATGACTTAAAATATCTATATCATTATGGTATTTTAACAAAACCTTTTGGTTGTATCTTATATACATCATGTTTGAAATTCTTCTCAAAATAGTTTTGTTACTCATCTGTTATATATCAATAATATAAAACATTTACCATTGTAATCATTTAAAAAAAATGGATTTCAATGATATAAGAAACACCTTTCTAGTTGGGCACCATCACTACTTCCTCGTAGTGCGTAGGTTTCATCTTCTAATAAGAGGAAATATTTAGTAGATCCGACAATCTTTCCTGGCCTTTGCATTTTATTACAGTCATACCTGAAGCTTCTACATCTTATGTAGTAGTTCTTTGCTTTAGTTTTGCAAACAAAATACTCCAGAATCTTTCTGGTTTAGTCTTGTTTTAACTTGAGCTGGAGATTCAATAATCTCAATAAGTTGTGTCATCCTCCCACTAACTCCTTTTATCGAGAAAATTTTCTCGATAACCATTTATTCTGACAAACATTTTGTCCTTTGAATTTTTGTGAGAGGATCACAAAACTCACAATTAAGCATTGGTCTGAAAATATTCTGTAACTCTTTATAGTTTTATCAGTTTTTAGATGGTGCATCTGTTTAGTGAATATTATGTTGTTTCATCTATAAATCCCCAAATTTTAATAAGAGCAGATCGTAATAATAATTCTACAATTATTAAATTGCTAAACTTATGACTTAGATATATTTCTTCATGTAAAAAGAATCCTTGTTTTATCTTCTGTCATAATGATATCGTATCCTCATTCTGAATTTCTTTGAACTATTTCAAATGTTTTCAGTTCTTATGTTTAATCAAGTAAATCATACTTACTTGAAACATGGATGAAGTATAAGTATTCACCGCGCCCTGTTATATCCTTCGGACTTTGTACATCTCAATGTATTTAGTAAAATTAAATAAAAGACTTTTATACTTCATCTTATGAAGATTTAATAATTATACAATATAATCAAGGAGTGCCACACACAAATGGTTTTATCGGTCTTCTCAAGACATTTAGATTTAATGTTATAGATCCCAGAACTTCAAGATTCATCATGAATAAACCGTCAAAAAATAGAGGTTTAATCAAAAACATATTCTCATAATAATCCGAACAAATATTGTTTAAAACTTATAAGAATATCCACTGCATCACCTAAAGGATAATGCATTACATAACTCTGAAGCAAAATAACTATTATTTCAGTTCTAAGATAAATCTTGAAGATAAACTAAAGACATGACTTTGAAGGTCTCTAAGTAGCGATCCCATCACCATTCCCGACTTGTATCACGACTTCATTTCTTCTCTCTTTGTGATCTCCCTGTAGTCCCTGCATCGGTTTGCAAAAGAGAGCAACCGATTAGTATCAAATACTTCATGACATACACAATTTTTACAAGTAGAATAACATTAAATTTGTATAACAATTATACCTTTAGAAGAATCATTCTTCTTATCTGCCAAATGCTTATTGCAGTTAAGCATCCAGTGTCACTACAAAAAAAGACACATCCGTGACATTTAGGCCCGAACGAAATTTTCCCTGTCATGCTTATGACACATCTATGACGATAATTGTGACAAAACCCGGTATCATCATAGAAGTGGTGGGCTCCTACTTCTATGACCAAAATCATGACAGAAAATGGGCTTTTTGTCCTAGGTGGGCCGAGGACACACCTGCATGACATTCTTTGGGCCGTCGATGATGGAAAAAATCATGGTAGAAGGGAGGGCGAGGAAAATTTCGGGGAGTTCCCAGTTACGGTGAGTGGTCGGGGCCGAGCGATGCACAAAGGGATTGCACGTTTCTCTCGTACACGTACGCATGTGTGTGCGAGGCATTGGGCTCTAACTGAACCCGAGCGAGGTGTTCGCTTACTGAACCCGAGCAATTGCACTAGCTACGCATTACTGAACCCGAGCGATCGATCCCTTCGCTGCTACCTGAACCCGACCGACTCCTTCGCTGCTAACTGAACCCGATCGATCATTGTTGTTGCTGCTGCTTACTGAAGCCGATCGAACCTGTTGCCTCTTGATGAACAGTGAACGTGGGGGTTGGTTGAACGAGTCGAGATGTGGTTGGGGTTGGATGAACAGTTCCCGGTGGGGGTTGGATGAACAGGACCCCGTGGTAGTAGCTAGGCGCGGTTTCCGCTGGATGAATAGGACCCCGAGAGGAGGCCGCCACAGCCGAGCTGGTTGGGGGTGGATGAATAGGACCCCGTGGAGGGCTGGTGAATAGTAGCCGGTGGAGGGCTGGATGAACAGTAGCCTGTGGATGAACAGTAGTTGGTGGAGGCAGGAGGCAGGAGGAAGACGTGGTGGATGAACAGTGCAGGTGGAGGCTGAAGGAAGTCGACGGTGGGTGAACAGTAGCCCGTGGAGTCCCGTTTTGCGGTACGCCACACCCCTCCCGATGAACAGGACCCCCGTTTCGACCGTAGCACTCCAACACAAGTTTGTTTCCTCCGTTTTGCAGTACGCCAGACCCCTCCTGATGAACAGGATCCCGTTTCAGCCGTAGCCGGACGAGCAGAAGGATGTTTCCTTCGTTTTGCGGTACGCCAGACCTTTCCCGATGAACAGGACCCTGTTTTGACTGTACGCGCTCCAGCAGAAGGCTGTTTCCCTCCATTTTGCGGTACGCCACACCCCGTTTCGGTTGTTCCGTCCAAGCCAGTTGGCTCCCTATGAACACGACGCGTTCCGTTGCCTCCCGATGAACACGACGCAGTTTCTCCGTTCCGACCCAGCTGGTTGGCTTCCGATGAACAGGACGCCTTTGCTGCCGTCTGTTGCCTCTCCATGTACACGTGCCCGGGCTATACGTATGCGCGAGTAGGCGTTCGAGACCGCGCCCGTATGTACGTTCGTGGACGTATTTTTTGGCATCTGGTTGTACATATGTGTACATGGTTTAGACTGGACTGCCTGAACTGCTACGTCAGGGGCTCTAATACTACACGTCTTGCTGCTTGCTCGGCCATGGTTCATCGTTGCGGAGAGACCGATCGACCAGTATGTACGTACACATTCACAACCAGACAGACAAGGCTATGTACGCTTTGATCTGGTGGGTCCCAGCTGTCATGGAGGATAAGGACGCACTTCCTTCCGTGCGAAGATATAGCTGGAGGGTCCCAGCTGTCAGGGGGAAGAATCATTTTTTCGTGCCTAATATGGATGCACTTCCTTGCGTCTGAAGATTTAGCTAGTGGGTCCCAGCTGTCGGGGGGGAATTTTTTTTTTGCAAAATACAGAGGCCCTTCCGGTGGGTCCGCGCTGTCAGCTGGAGGAATCATTATTTTGCGCGTAATAAGGAGGCACTTCCTTGCTGCGGCCGTGGACCCAGTTGTCGGCCTCTCCACGTACAGTCCTCTTCCGATGGAACTCGTTCCTTGACCCTGTTGACCACGCCGTGCCGAGAGCACCAAGGCGGTGGACGACAGCGAGGCCTAGGAAGGGAATGACACGGAGCCGGGGAAGACGCAGCAGTGGTTGCCCACGCGAAGGGGAGTACGAGGGTTGACTGATTCGGACGCGGTGTGAGGATGCCGTCGCCGGAGAATAACACGAGGTGTGGGTGAGTAGAGGGATGGAATGGCCAGCGGTGGCAGCACAGCCGGCCACGGGAGGCAGTAACAGGCGGTCCAGCCGGCACTGGTTTCGGCAGCTGGAGCAAGAAGATCAGAGATTGAAGAAGCAGCGGGGTCGTTGGATGTTCATCCAACGGTCACTACTGCTAGAATTGTTTGTTGACTAGGTTAACAAAGCCCTGCGTATGTGTCAACTTAGTAGGCCCACAAGTCAGCCTCCGAATCAGGTGGGTCCGAGCTAGCGGGGGAGGAATCATTTTTCTTGGGCGTAATAAGGAGGCACTTTCCTTCCGTGCGAAGATGTAGCTCATGGGTCTCGAGTGTCAGACTCTCGACGTACTCCATGTTGGCTCTCGTTGTTGACCACGCATCGTCGAGCGGACCACGGCGGTGGACGACGGCGAGGCCTAAGATGGGAACTATATGTAGTCATGGAAAAAGGGGCACTGAAGTCCCTGGCGGAGGGGAGTGCGAGGGACTGGTTGGGCTGCCGGGTGAGTCTGCCTTCGTCAGAGAATAACAGAAGGTGTGGGTGAGTATAGGTATGACCTAGCCACCATTGGGAGTAAGGTGGGGCGGCGAGGCCTGCGCGGCAGCACAGCCGGCCAAGGGAGGCAAATGCAGGCGCTCCAGCCGGCGACGGTTTTGGCGGCTGGAGCAAGAGCAACTAGATCAGAGATTGAAGAAGTAGGACCGTCGTGGGATGTCAATCCAACGACTATAGATGTCAGAATAATTTGTTGACTTTTTTAGACCATTAAATCGTTTTGTTCACTAAATGGACAACACCTTGCGAAGGCTTCGTCTAGTGGGCCAACAAAGTCAGCTTCGAAAGCTATGGCGGAATGCAGCCCATTTATTTAGGTTTTACAGCCCATTACATTTTGTTTGCCAATACATCTATTTCCTGGGTTGTCTCAATAAAATCTAATTCCTGGGCTTTGACTCAAAAAATAATCTATTTCCTGGGCTGGGTATAAATAATAATCGCCAATTTACTATTTATGATAATTTACATCGCATCTAATTATTTATTCGAATACACCTATTTACTGTTCTGGGTGAAAATAATATTGCGTACATGCAGCCCATTTATCATTTCTGATAATTTACAAGCCTTTTGATTTTAGTAGAAATGGACCCATTTTCTGGGATGGGTGAAAAAAGAATGATGGTCTGGACTGAGCATTTCGTATAAAAAATAATACTGAGATAGGAATATTATTAAAAAAATTAAGTTGGGCTTGGTAATCTTATTATATACAAAATGAACTGAGCTGTGCATTTTATCAAAAGAAACATAGGCTAGGCTGCGCTTATTTTAGGACTAGGAAGATGCCCATGCATTGCACGGAACATCAATATGCATTTGTATGAGTAGTTTATCTTGTGGGAGAAAAGGATGAAGGAGGGAAGGCCTTATTTGCAAATGTGGAGAGGGGTGTGGGTATCTTTTTGCAAAATCGCCATAGTTTCCTTCCTATCTGTCAGATATAAATCAGACGGCCTATATTGCAGGATGGCAAGCACAACATCGTCACCAACTCTGTTTTTTATAAGAGTGGAGATATTGCGTACAACTGTCAGCCCAGTTGCATTGCTACTGTTCAACGAAAAAGGCATGTGTAGTACTCAGCCCACATTCAATGACGCCTGAAAAGGCCCAAACAAGGCATTTGTACAACTTTTTGAAGTCACTGAGCTCAATTAATAACTTAAGAAAAAAGTTCAAGTAAAGTGGGACCTAACTAAAAGTTGTCACGAGCGAAGATATAATTCAACGGTGCCACTTGTGTGTGTGTGTGTGTGTGAGAGAGAGAGACCCATCGGTCGATGCTCGTAAATGCATCTTTCAGCCATATGCATTGCTGATGCTCAGTAAAAACTTATATAGTTGACACAATCATATAGAACATCATAGCACACTGAACTTGCATACAAAAATTTCACGCAGGCGGCACAATCAGGGTGGAAGCAGTGGATCGCTATGGGTAGGGCTATGTTGAAACCAACGAACTCGTACATAATCGTTCATCGTCTTTATCGATGACGGAGAAACATATTAAATGTTGTGCAAAGAAAACAGACAGACAACTCAATAAGTTCTGCTAGCACATTAAGTTGACGTACACCCCTTTCTAAAAAAAAGTTCAGGTACAAAAATAGAACAGGTCACAATCAAATGTACCGGCACATCAGTGCTTCACACCGATAGCTCGGATTGAACTAGTATCTGAGAAGATTCATTTGTTACCTCAAATTAGAGCACATCCAGGCAGCCAGCCCTGCCTCTTCTCCCAAAGAAGTAGTGGCCTCCGCCGCACGATGAAGTAGGCCCTATGCCATCCATCGTTCCGAGCAACACGAGGAAAGTCTAACGTTGACTCTTGTAACGGACGTCGTCGACGGACCCTGGCACCAGCGGCGGCGGCAGGACTTCGATTGATGGATTGACCACTTCTTTGACATGCACGAACACTCGATACAGGTACATCCCTAACATGGTCCGCGGCGGCCTTGGTGGCGACGAATAGTACAACCCCGGTTCCTGCACCGGTATCTCAACACCAATCACCTTCGGTATGGTGGACGGCTTCTTCATCCATGCCATAACCGTCAGAGCCCAGCTGTCTGGAGGAACAAACATACTTACGAGCTCACCTCCTAGGTCGTTGATATGCTCATTCATAGACTCACTATTCCAAGCACGTCGAGGCATGCCGTGGAAGGTAAGATTTGTTAAAAACTCAAGTTCAAAGGGCATCGTGCCCCATCCTGGGTGCCATCGATCGAAGCTCACCAGCGCACCATCGTAGAACAAACACCGGGAAGATTCGAACACACGACTGCAGTCGAAAGTTGTCCAGAACCTGACGAAGAAATCAGCCGGTGGCGGACATACTTCGACGAGCAAGTCACTTATTTGGATGACGTGCGCAATGCCAAGAGCTTTGACAAGGTCGTCCGGCGAGACGGGACGCCAGTCGCCGTTGATTGTTACCATCAGCACTTTGCCGGCAAACTGGTCGTCAAGCGCCGCCATGCCACTATTGAGAGACAGCACGAACTGCCCGAAGGCAGGACAGACCTCAGGATCTCTGGCTCAGAGATCCGCGTTGACCAGCAACATGATAGTGCGCTTGAGTACAGGGAGTACAGGAGGGGGATTTGGGGGACCTAGAGTAGGAATCGAGATTCCAGAGGTGGGGGAGGGGCAGGAGATTGGGGATGAAAAGGTAGCATGAATTTCGAACACGCACCAATATGCTCTCAGCGCGCAAGCGCACGTAAACACAGGTGGCGCCCACATGTCAGCATAAGAGTCCTTTTTCTTTCTTTTTTTTGAGCGCCCGGCCTGAGAGCCATAATTGATCTATTTGGCATTGCGTAACTACTCGGCCCATATTCAATGACACCTCACTGGCCCAAACAAGTGTACATCATCGAAAAGACATTGAGCTCAAATTATAACTTGAAAAAAGGAGATATACTCTGAACACTGGAGAATGGTGATGCCCTCATTTAGCCAACCAGCAGTTCGAGATAATAAACAGTTTGAAACAAAGATATATACAACATTCAAACACTGATTGACTACTACTGACATAAACAACAAGACATGATAGTTCATAAGAAGTCTTGCTACACCACCAAAACGCACCCATCTGCGGCACTCAAACTCTCGTTATCCAGACGAGAATGACATTCTAAATAAAGGCAACTATTACATAGTAAGAGTGACATAGACGAGGATGACCAAATGACGAGTATGCATAACAAAAGAGAGAACTACCCATCCAGAACAAGCAACAAAGACAACAAGTCATTCGAAAAGGGATGATCCAACACCATCATAATTTGCAGCCCCGCTTTAGCCACCAGTAATTCAGAGACACCAGAACTCCACCCTTTCGATGCAACAGCCCAATTACCTATCAACCTGAAGGCTTGAACCACATCATTGCCTGTCGGACTTGAGACATCCAAGGATCAAAGTTAATCTAGATGCCTTTGTCATTCTCACCTTCTTTGGTTGCAGGCTGTATCGTTGACAATCAGGGGAGCCTGCTCCTGAAGTCCTAGGGCTCGCCGTGTAGATCCCTACCAAATGGAGCCTCTCTGCCATTATGGTCCTTGCCAACGGTGGTCTCCTGGTTAATCAGATAATTGAGTCCGAGAAACAGAGAGTGTGAACCAAGGCTGTTTACCCGCCTCCAACTCAAAAATCCTAAGGCCCCAACAAGCTGGTATCCTGCTCATAAACGTAACAGCCACTGTCCGGATACTCACGTATTTCACGGTGCCTGTACACAATGGTTTTTTTGCAATATAACGTTTTCAGCTCATGTGTGCGAATGATCATCAGTCTTTTGTCATCGTCTGATCGAGCGAGGAACCAGTTGTGCTTCCCTGTTTTTGGCAAAGGTGGTGTGAGTACAAAGGGCAGTAATTGTAGGGACACTGCATCATATAAAAAAGGACAGGCATTGTTAATGTAAGATCAACATTGTTTAGAGTATGAGTAGGATATTGCAAGAAACATCATTGATCTGTCCCTGTTCAAACTAAGAGAAAAATACAGGGAAATGTATACTGGGTTCGAAAATAAAGAAGTGCCATGCATGGTTATACTCATGTTATCTCGCAATCGATTCTTCACTGGACACTACCATGTCATGCATGTTATGTAATCATGTTCTGTCCTCACAAACAAATTCTTAAAGGAAACTAACAGACCATGCATTGTTATATACCATGTTCTGTGGGCAAAATTCTGGTGAGGATATTATTCTATCCATTGATTGCTGAAGGGCGAATATAGGTATGTACACATGGTAAGCATTACAGGATTTCACTACTTCCAAATATAGAGTTCTCCATATGCACATTTACTTCCCTAATATATGATTAGATGAAACCAACAGTGTGATGCATGTTTCTACATCATGAAAATGAGGAAATTAACATTGCTATTGATACACACTCATATTTAGTAGTATATAGATTACTATAAAGTTAGAAGAATATTCATATCTTCCTAACCGTTTGATTATTCAATGGTACAAATTGGTTGTAATGACATGGTCACAATCGCTTGAATTAACTCATTCCAAATATAGCTGATTTATGGCGTCTCTAATACATTGCCATAATTTTACTTAAATTCTACTCAAACAGGGATATGCCAATCATCAGAAAAATGTTCAAATAGTGTCATATGGCGTTATCATTAACATCAGATGAAAACAACTTACACACATTGTCCATCTGCTTTGTCGATCGCGTAGATGATGCCATTGTGTTCAGTAGCATCACAGAAGTGTGTATCAGCTTTGATGATCCACTGCGAGGTCAGTTGTCTCCAACTAAAGAAGGCACCAGCGGAAAGATAGGCGAGTCCGCGGTCGAACAAGGCAATTAGCTTGAAGTCTGCGTAATCTGCATATCATGTGGGCACTTGGCAGATTACAATCTTCTGCAAAACAAGGTCCATCCAACTGACGACGTAATCTAGATGACTTGGACCGCGACGGTAAAACCCTATATAATCCAACGTAGGAAGGATAATCTCATGGGAGGTGTTGAAGTTCACGAGCACCAACTTTTTTCGGTCTTCTCTGACAGCAGCCATCAAGTCGGAGTTCATGCTAACCCAGTACATACCTGCCAAGAAGTTTCAGGTGATGGTGATCGGATCGAAGTCGAGGGGCGTGATGTATGGCGACCCACTACATATCTGCAAAGAAGTTTCGGCTAATGGAGGTCGAATTGAAGTCGAGGGGCATCATTACGCCTTCGTATCATGGTGAACAAATATCGCAAGACCAGATAGCAGCAAGCAGGGTGTCTTGAAAAGCTCAGGCCTCGCATCGATGATGGCCACGTGCATGTCCCTCGAGCATGCAGCTAGCCGCACGACGCTCAACATATGCATACACGAACAACAAAGGTTGAGGATGTCACTGGGGAGATTGCTCCAATCGCGGCTCATATGGATGCTGCGCGGTTCGCGTTCGGCCATGGTGGAGTTTGGAAGGTGGGGTTTTGGGGGCCTTGATTTACGGGGGAGAAGGCTCTTGGTGCTGGAGCGGCTTCCGAGGGAATAGTGGTACTGGGGGAGGCGAGCGAGGCGAGGGTACGCGGGGGCATAGTGAGATGATGAAGAGTGACCTCAGGACCTCCGGCGAGATGGAGATGGAGATGGATTGGTGCTAGGGGGAGGGAGACGAGGCGAGGCATGCAATACAGCAGGGGTGACACTCACTACATAGTGCACAAGGTGAGGCTGACTTTGGTAACCCGAACACGCCGCCTGGACTAGTGTCACCTCGGGCGCAATGTCTTTTCACTTCACTGTGAGGACCGTATGAATAATATTTTGACCATCAAGTGTACCATAGTTGTACTACTACTAGTAGCAACAAAGAGAGTAGTAATATATAGCGGAAATAGGTCTCCCGTGCTAGCATGCCTCTGGGTTCACTTCATCCTCCGGGTAGCATCCATATTGCGAGCAGACCAAATTCTCGTGCATGCGGAAGCTGATACGTATCCGTCGTATCTAGTTTTCCAAACACTTTTGCCCTTGTTTTGGACTCTAACTTGCATGATTTGAATGGAACTAACCCGGACCGACGCTGTTTTCAGCAGAATTGCCATGGTGTTATCTTTGTGCAGAAACAAAAGTTCTCGGAATGACCTGAAACTTCACGGAGATTATTTTTGGAAATAATAAAAAATACTGGCGAAAGAATCAAGGCCAGGGGGCCCACACCCTATCCACGAGGGTGGGAGGCGCGCCTGCCCCCTGGGCGCGCCCCCTGCCTCGTGGGCCCCCTGGAGCTCCACCGACCTCAACTCCAACTCTATATATTCATGTTCGGGGGGGAAATCAGAGAGAAGGATTCTTCGCGTTTTACGATACGGAGCCGCCGCCAAGCCCTAATCTCTCTTGGGAGGGCTGATCTGGAGTCCATTCGGGGCTCCGGAGAGGGGAATCCGTCGCCGTCGTCATCATCAACCATCCTCCATCACCAATTTCATGATGCTCACCGCCGTGCGTGAGTAATTCCATCATAGGCTTGTTGGACGGTGATGGGTTGGATGAGATTTATCATGTAATCGAGTTAGTTTTGTTAGGGTTAGATCCCTAGTATCCACTATGTTCTGAGATTGATGTTGCTATGACTTTGCTATGCTTAATGCTTGTCACTAGGGCCCGAGTGCCATGATTTCAGATCTGAACCTATTATGTTTTCATGAATATATGTGAGTTCTTGATCCTATCGTGCAATTCAATAGTCACCTACTATGTGTTATGATCTGGGAACCCCGAAGTGACAATAATCGGGACCACTCCCGGTGATGATCGTAGATTGAGGCGTTCATGTATTCACTATGTGTTAATGCTTTGGTCTGGTACTCTATTAAAAGGAGGCCTTAATATCCCTTAGTTTCTGATAGGACCCCGCCGCCATGGGAGGGTAGGACAAAAGATGTCATGTAAGTTCTTTTCCATAAGCACATATGACTATATTCGGAATACATGCCTACATTACATTGATGAATTGGAGCTAGTTCTGTGTCACCCTATGTTATAACTGTTACATGAATAATCGCATCCCGCATAATTATCCATCACCGATCCAATGCCTAGGATCTTTTCACATATTGTTCTGCGCTTATTTACTTTTCCGTTTCCACTGTTACAATCACTACAAAACGGCTACTATTACTTTTGCCACCGTTACCGCCACTATCATACTAATTTGCTACTAAATACTTTGCTGCAGATATTAAGTTATCCAGGTGTGGTTGAATTGACAACTCAACTGCTAATACTTGAGAATATTCTTTGGCTCCCTTTGTGTCGAATCAATAAATTTGGGTTGAATACTCTACCCTCGAAAACTGTTGCGATCCCCTATACTTGTGGGTTATCAAGACTATTTTCTGGCGCCGTTGCCGGGGAGCATAGCTCTATTCTTTGAGTCACTTGGGATTTATATCTTCTGGCCACTATAAGGAACTTGAAAGATGAGAAACCAAAATTTATCCCTCAACTACGAGGGGAGGTAAGGAACTGCCATCTAGCTCTACACTTGATTCACCTTCTGTTTTGAGTAAACTTGTGACACCTAAACCTGCTTCTACTATTAATTCTGATATGTCGCATGTTATTGATGATGCCACTTCTTCTATTCATGATACTTATGATGAAACCACTTCTATGCTTGATAATACTGTGCCACTGGGTGAATTTCTTGATGAACAACTTGCTAGGGCTAGAGAGAATGAAATTAGTGAAACTGATAATATTGATAAAAGTGATGATGAAGATTCTCCTCCTAGATATGAATTGCCTATTGTGCCTGAGGGTTATGTTATGGATGAAGAAACTGCTAGAGAGTTTCTTGCTTGCAATGATAGAAGTGATCTTAAGAAATTATTAACTAAGCTGAAAGAAAAATCTCTGAATGCTAGAATGAAATATGATCATGCTTATGCTACTTCACCTATCTTTGTTACCGATAAGGATTATGATCTCTCTGTTGATCCTAAGATAATTACTTTGGTTGAATCTGATCCTTTCTATGGCTATGAATCTGAAACTGTCGTGGCACATCTTACTAAATTAAATGATATAGCCACCCTATTCACTAATGATGAGAAAACTCGCTACTATTATATCCTTAAATTATTTCCATTCTCATTAAAGGGTGATGCTAAGACATGGTTTAATTCTCTTGATCCTGGTTGTGTGCGTAGTCCCCAGGATATGATTTATTACTTCTCTGCTAAATATTTCCCTGCTCATAAGAAACAAGCTGCTTTAAGGGAAATATACAATTTTGTGCAAATTGAAGAAGAGAGTCTCCCACAAGCTTGGGGAAGGCTTCTCCAATTACTTAATGCTTTGCCTGATCACCCTCTCAAGAAAAAATGAAATACTTGATATCTTTTATAATGGACTAACCGATGCTTCCAGAGACCACCTGGATAGTTGTGCTGGTTGTGTTTTCAGGGAAAGAACAATCGATCAAGCTGAAATTCTATTGAATAATATGTTGACAAATGAAAATAATTGGACACTTCCTGAACCAACTCCTAAGCCAACTCCGAAGAAAAGGGGTGTTCTATTTCTCAGTCCTGAAGATATGCAAGAGGCAAAGAAATCTATGAAAGAAAAAGGTATTAAATCTGAAGATGTTAAGAATTTACCTCCTGTTGAAGAAATACATGGTCTTAATTTACCTCCTATTGAAGAAACACATGGTCTTGATAACCCGACACAGGTAGTAAAGGTAAATTCTCTCTATAGATATGATAAAGCTAAAATCCCTCCTACTAAGTTTGCTAGCCAATGCTTAGATGAGTTTGATAATTTTATGGTTAAGCCAGAAGATTTCAATGCTTATTTTGGTAGACAACTGAAACGCAATGCTTATATGATTGAACACTTGAGTGATTATTTGTCTAGAGTTAAAGGTGAACTTAAACTTATTAGTAAACGTGCTTCTATGGTTACAACTCAAGTTGAACAAGTACTTAAACCTCAGAATGATTTGCTCAACGAATTAAATAATAAGAATAATGACTTTGTTGTTAGAGTTGCAACTAGAGGAGGTAAAGTGACTCGGGAACCTTTGTATCCTGAGGGCCACCCTAAGAGAATTGAGCAAGATTCTCAGAGAACTAATGTAGATGCACCTAGTCCTTCTAAGAAGAAGAAAAAGAAAAATGGTAGGACTTTGCATGCTTCTAGTGAACCTGTTGTTGACACACCTGAGAATCCCAATGATATTTCTATTTCTGATGCTGAAACACAATCTGGTAATGAACATGAACCTAGTGATAATGTTAATGATGATGTTCATGTTGATGCTCAACCTAGCAATGACAATGAAGTTGAAATTAAACCTGCTGTTGATCTTGATAACCCACAATCAAAGAATCAACGTTATGATAAGAGAGACTTTGTTGCTAGGAAGCACGGTAAGGAAAGAGAACCATGGGTTCAGAAACCCATGCCTTTTCCTCCCAAACCATCCAAGAAAAAGGATGATGAGGATTTTGAGTGCTTTGCTGAAATGATTAGACCTATCTTTTTACGTATGCGTTTGACTGATATGCTCAAAATGAATCCTTATGCTAAGTATATGAAAGAAATTGTTACTAATAAAAGAAAGATACCGGAAGCTAAAATTTCCACCATGCTTGCTAATTATACTTTTAAGGGTGGAATACCTAAGAAACTAGGAGATCCAGGAGTACCAACTATACCATGCTCCATTAAAAGAAACTATGTTAAAACTGCTTTATGTGATCTTGGAGCCGGTGTTAGTGTTATGCCTCTCTCTTTATATCGTAGACTTGATTTGAATAAGTTGACACCTACTGAAATATCTTTACAAATGGCCGATAAATCAACTGCTATACCTGTCGGTATTTGTGAGGATGTGCCTGTTGTGGTTGCGAACGTTACTATTTTAACGGACTTTGTTATTCTGATATTCCCGAGGACGATAGTATGTCTATTATTCTTGGAAGACCCTTTTTGAATACTGCAGGGGCTGTTATTGATTGCAACAAAGGCAATGTCACTTTTCATGTTAATGGTAATGAGCATACGGTACACTTTCCGAGGAAACAACCTCAAGTTCATAGTATAAACTCTATTGGAAAGATTCCATCGATTATTTTTGGAGGTTTTGAATTCCCTCTTCCTACTGTCAAGAAGAGATATGATATTCTTATTATTGGGGACGTGCATATCCCCGTTGAGGTAACCTAGTGCTATTCGAAAATTCTCCGGTTTCATGCAATTCAGAATGAGTTTGTTAACAAGACCTGATCAACCTTGTTAGTGGATTCCTTTTGATGAGCATGAGATGGATGAAGTTAGAAAGCACAACTCTCTGTACCCTCCTTTTAGTTTCTATTATTTAGATTAAATAAAGTAAAAATATTATTTTCTGCCTGTTTTCTGAATTATTCGTGCAATAAAAAATACCCCGAAAATAAAAGTTCTCCAAATGCCCCGAAATTAAAATATTATTTTTCTGGAATATTTGAGAATATCTGGCACTGAGAACATAGCAGGGGGAGCAAGCACCTGGCCACGAGGGTCCAGGGCGCGCCCACCCCCCTGGGCACGCCCCCCTGCCTCGTGGGCCCATGGTGGCTCCCCTCCACTTATTCCAGCACCCACATACTTCTTCTTCCTCCCAAAAAATCACCAACCAGCTCAAGCACGAGTTCTGGCTCATTTTGTTGCGATTTTCAATCTCCTAGCTCAAAGCTCCACTCACAAAACTGCTTTGGGGGATTGTTCTTCGGTATGTGACTCCTCCAATGGTCCAATTAGTTTTTGTTCTAGTGCTTTATTCATTGCAAATTTTTGCTGCCTAGGTGACCCTGTTCTTGAGCTTGCATGTCAAATTTATATGGTCCCAAGTAGTTCTTATGCATGATATAGTCTCTAGGCACTTGTGGGAGTAGTTTCTATCAATTTTGTTGAGTTTGGTTCACTTTGATTTGAAGTTACTAAAAATTTCAGAAATTTTTCAGAGGAAGAAATATGTTTAGGAAGATGTACCAAGGTGGTTCTTCAAGGAAGCAAGGACCCGGACCTGCAATACGTGAGCCGGACCATGAACCACCAAGAGAAGCTTAAGTGCGACCCTGTGAATGGCCGTCAGAAAACTTCATGGTCCGAGCAGGAATTAAGGAGGAATTTGAGGCATATGTGTGTAACGTTAATTTGGAGGGCTTCGTGTCAGATAAGTGTCTCCAACACTATTACCATACTGATTCCTTTGTGAGAAGATTTAGATTTTCATCATCACGCAACTCTCACACGGTCCTGTTTGAACTTTATGATAAATCCTATACCATGGACCTAGAGGATTTTACTACTGCTTGTAAACTCCCGCAATGGGGTAGTCCTAGTGAACCTCGCAAATCTGAGTTTAGAGATTTTCTTGCTAGTATCACAGTGGGTGAATCTAGAGAAATAACGCAAGCTACCATTGGGAGCATTCATTTTCCTGCTATTCATTATTTCGCTCTCTTTATAGGCCGATGCATAAACGGTAAGGATGAGGCATGCCACATGTGTGTCCCTGATCTCAGTGTTCACAGGAGTGTTGTATTAGGAGGTAAACATTATAATTTGGGAGCTATTGTGGCGCGTAGGTTGCATAATAACAGTATACATGGGGATTTGTTTGGTGGAATTTATGCAACCTGTTTAGCTAATTATCTTGAGATACCTATTCGTGATTATGATATGGAATTGCCTCCTACTTATCTAGATTTTAATGCCTTGGTTCGTCATCAGTTTGTTGAGAGGAATGAACCGCCTCTCCAGTACCGACTAATCTTTGACAAGCGTCACGCTGTCAATATTTTTCTCCCTGCTCCTACTCTCTTTGACTTTCAGGCAAAGGGGAGATATGTCATAACCAGGGAGGAGGCAAATGAGTATGAGAGGAGGACGAGGGCAGCTCGCCTCCAAGCTGCAGCCCACGATGCAATAGCCGCTGCTTCACAGTACGACCCCAACTACAACTTTGGATATCCGCCAGGCCAGCCATGGCAATAGACCAACGTAGGCCAAAAGCCTAATCTTGGGGGAGTACGTATTTCTCATCGACATTACATTTATATTCACACACTCATGCTAGTTGTCGGTGCTCATACTTTTTCATTGTACTATCCATGCTAGTCTATTTTCTTTTCTCATGCTTTCTTCTTGTGTGTTTGAAAAACCTTAAGAAAAACCAAAAAAATTAGTTGTAGCTTTTAGCTAGTTTACTTTCCATGCTTGTAGTGGTATTAATTAAAAAGAAAACCCAAAAAGATTTCTTGTTCTTTTTTGCTTGTTGGGAGCTTTCCCGTGTAAATAGTTTTATTTCTTTTCTTTTCTTTGGGGGTCGATAGGAGAAGACCATAATGAAAATGTTGAAGTGGCTCTTATATATATTATTGTTGATTTAACCAAGAGCCCATATTGCCTTGTCTTCTCCTGTTTATTGAATGCTTGCAGATTCCATCTTAGTCCAAAGCACGTGCACTATTATTATTATACACATCGTTCGGTCATGCAAGTGAAAGGCAATAATGACGATATATGATGAACTGATTGAGATGAGAGAAGCTGGTATGAACTCGACCTCTCTAGTTTTTGTAAATATGATTAGGTCATCGTTCCTGATTCAGCCTATTATGAATAAACATGTTTGCAATGACGATTAGAGATTATAGTTGCTTATGCCATGCTTAATTAGCTAGGAGTTTATAATGGTTTATCTTGCATGCCAACATGGTATTAAAATGATTGTGATGTGGTATAGTAGGGTGGTATCCTCCTTTAAACGATTTGAGTGACTCGACTTGGCACATGTTCACACATGTAGTTGAAACAAAATCAACATAGCCTCCACGATATTTATGTTCATGGTGGATTATATCCTACTCATGCTTGCACTCAATGTTTATTAATTTTAATGCATGTTTATGACTGTTGTCGCTCTATAGCTGGTCACTTCCCAGTCTTTTGCTAGCCTTCACTTGTACTAAGCGGGAATACTGCTTGTGCATCCAATCCCTAAAACCCCAAAGTTTTTCCATATGAGTCCACCATACCTTCCTATATGCGGTATCTACCTGCCGTTCCAAGTAAATTTGTATGTGCCAAACTCTAAACCTTCAAATGAAATTCTGTTTTGTATGCTCGAATAGCTCATGTATCAACTAGGGTTGTCTGTATCTTCCATGTTAGGCGGGTTATTCTCAAGAGGAGTGGACTCCGCTCCTCACTCACGAGAAAATGGCTGGTCACCGGGATGCCCAGTCCCATGCTTTAAGCAAACCAAAATCAAAATAACTGCAAACAAAACTCCCCCAGGGCTGTTGCTAGTTGGAGGCACTCGTTGTTTCGAGCAAGCCATGGATTGATGCTTGTTGGTGGTGGGGGAGTATAAACTTTACCATTCTGCTTGGGAACCGCCTATAATGTGTGTAGCATGGAAGATATCAAGATCTCTTGGTTGTTATGTTGACAATGAAAGTATACCGCTCAAAATATTATTCATCTCTATTTCAAAATCGAGCTCTGGCACCTCTACAAATCCCTGCTTCCCTCTGCGAAGGGCCTATCCATTTACTTTTATGTTGAGTCATCACCCTCTTATTAAAAAGCACCAGTTGGAGAGCACTGCTGTCATTTGCATCCATTACTATTAATTTATATTGAGTATGACTATGACTGGATCTCTTTTACCATGAATTACAATGTTTAGTCAGTCCTTGATCTTTAAAGGTGCTCTGCATTTATGTTTTGCGGTCTCAGAAAGGGCTAGCGAGATACCATCTTGTTATATCATATTATGATTGTTTTGAGAAAGTGTTGTCATCCGAGATTTATTATTATTGCTCGCTAGTTGATTATGCCATTGATATGAGTAAACATGAGACCTAAGTGTTATTGTGAATATGGTTAGTTCATAATCTTTGCTGAAAACTTGAATGCTGGCTTTACATATTTACAACAACAAGAGCAAACAGAGTTTGTAAAAGTTTTTCTTTATCACTTTCAGTTTATCAACTGAATTGCTTGAGGACAAGCAAAGGTTTAATTTTGGGGGAGTTGATACGTCTCCGTCGTATCTACTTTTCCAAACACTTTTGCCCTTGTTTTGGACTCTAACTTGCATGATTTGAATGGAACTAACCTGGACTGACGCTGTTTTCAGCAGAATTGCCATGGTGTTATCTTTGTGCAGAAACAAAAGTTCTCGGAATGACCTGAAACTTCACGGAGATTATTTTTGGAAATAATAAAAATACTGGCAAAAGAATCAAGGCCAGGGGGCCCACATCCTGTCCACGAGGGTGGGAGGCGCGCCTGCCCCCTGGGCACGCCCCCTGCCTCGTGGGCCCCCTGGAGCTCCACCGACCTCAACTCAAACTCTATATATTCACGTTCGGGGAGAAAAAAACCAGAGAGAAGGATTCATCGCGTTTTACGATACGGAGCCGCCGCCAAGCCCTAATCTTTCTCGGGAGGGCTGATCTGGAGTCCATTCGGGGCTCCAGAGAGGGGAATCCCTCGCCGTCATCATCATCAACCATCCTCCATCACCAATTTCATGATGCTCACCGCCGTGCGTGAGTAATTCCATTGTAGGCTTGCTGGACGGTGACGGGTTGGATGACATTTATCAGGTAATCGAGTTAGTTTTGTTAGGGTTTGATCCATAGTATCCACTATGTTCTGAGATTGATGTTGCTATGACTTTGCTATGCTTAATGCTTGTCACTAGGGCCCGAGTGCCATGATTTCAGATTTGAACCTATTATGTTTTCATGAATATATGTGAGTTCTTGATCCTATCTTGCAAGTCAATAGTCACCTACTATGTGTTATGATCCGGCAACCCATAAGTGACAATAATCGGGACCACCCCCGGTGATGACCGTAGTTTGAGGAGTTCATGTATTCACTATGTGTTAATGCTTTGGTCCGGTACTCTATTAAAAGGAGGCCTTAATATCCCTTAGTTTCCGATAGGACCCCGCTGCCATGGGGGTAGGACAAAAGATGTCATGCAAGTTCTTTTCCATAAGCACGTATGACTATATTCGGAATACATGCCTACATTACATTGATGAATTGGAGCTAGTTCTGTGTCACCCTATGTTATAACTGTTACATGAATAATCGCATCTGGCATAATTATCCATCACCGATCCAATGCCTACGAGCTTTTCACATATTGTTCTACGCTTATTTACTTTTCCGTTGCCACTGTTACAATCACTACAAAAGTGCTACTGTTACTTTTGCCACCGTTCCCGATACCATCATACTACTTTGCTACTAAATACTTTGCTGCAGATATTAAGTTATCCAGGTGTGGTTGAATTGACAACTCAACTGCTAATACTTGAGAATATTCTTTGGCTCCCCTTGTGTCGAATCAATAAATTTGGGTTGAATACTCTACCCTCGAAAACTGTTGCGATCCCCTATACTTGTGGGTTGTCAGAACCGCGAAGAAGGGTTTTTCTTTTTTTAGGATAACCGCATATTCCTTAACCAGAAAAGGTTGTGTCTCTCAGGCATGTGCCAATATCAATCTGAACCAGCTATGACACATTTTGTGTGTGCAAAGAGATGGATATGTTTGTATATCTGTTCGTCCACCCAAGTGGGTTTTACGTAGGTCCCACCTGTCAGGAGGGATGCAGAAATAAAAAGGAATCAAAAAATATTTCGCCACGGTGATTCAAAAGAGTGACCTCAACTAACCAGTGGCACATGTAGCGATAGAAGGATAGGCACGTACACGGACACAGACCACTCCTCAGTACGCTACCCGCATAGCCTTTTCGTTTTGCAGGTTGGTCTACCTAGCCGTCTAATCAACTGCATGCATGCCACTTCTCCCATTTACTTCTCCATTGGGAACCGATTTTCCTCGGCTTCTTCAGCTCTCCTTCATTTGCATTCAAACCCCACTGGATTCACATTGTTTTAACCTCTTCAGATCCTCCTAGAGTAATTCTGAAGCCCCTCCAAATAAACATCTTCTTCAGTTAGACTAGCTATCTTGATCCTAATTCTCCAAACCATAGCCCTCTAGTCCAGCGGTTCCAGATTGCGAAAGAGATCCCTATGCAGGTTCTTAGCGTCAAACATGTCCTCGTCGAAGGCTTGTTGAGCATAGTTGCCACCGTCACCGACCACCCAAGGGTTGTTTGGGAGTGGATCAACAATGTATCCAACTCCCTCCAAAAGGTGGAGACGAAAGTTATCGGTCTCGACGCGGAGTACACAGAGCGTGCCACTGGGAAGATCCAACGCGTCGACGTCCTTCAACTATGCCTCGAAGATGAAGTTTTGGTGTATCACATCATACATGCGCCCTCCATACCAGGTGAGCTCCCCGATTTCATGTCTCGGGAGGACATATACTTCTGTGGGGCAACCATCGAAGGGGACAAAGAGAAGCTGGCGCCGCACAACCTTGACTTGAAAAACATCACTGACCTACAAACCAGAATTCCTGTAGATGATTGTGATAAAGAAACACCATCCCTGTTCAACGTAGCAAATTCTATGCTCGGAACAAATCTTGAGAAGGGTGACGAGATGCTGGGATTAAGGTCGTCTGGATGGGAGAATTATCCCTTGACCTACAAGCGGATAAAATATGATGCCCTCGATGCCCGTGTGAGTTTCGAGATAGCTTCAAGGTCGAAAGAGCTTGTTGTGAAGCCGTCTCCCACAGAAAATGGGAAGAAGAAGAAGAAGAAGTGTACTCTGTGTACATTGATATTGGTCCACATGACTATAATGAACTATTTATCTGCCTAGTTTCCTCTACTAATACCATTCCTTGCAGTGAGCGGTATGCAATGCATGTGTCAGTGGACATGATAGCTTGTCCATGGAAGTTGAACTACGATGACCATCACGTTTCTACCACTGCCACACGCGATTCCCACGACGCCGCTCCAACCGACGGCACAACGTCCCCCGACGTGCGCCTCACCCCTCTTAGAACCACCGCTCCGCTGCCTTTGTGTGCATGACATGCGGGCCAGCTGAACTGCGGAGACCATCAAGTTTCTACCACAGCCACATGCAAGTCCCACGACGCCGCTCGAACCTATGACACCACACGTCCCCTGACCTGCGCCTCACCCCTCTCGGTCCCACCGCCCCTCTGCTTTTATAATAATGACATGTGGGCCAGGCGCATTTAGGGTCCACATGTCATTGACTCAAAGGCAGGTGCACTAAGCCGCTGAAGCTCGGTCCCGTGGGCCCCGAGAGGGAAATTTACTCTTGCGCCAGGCCTTGTGGTGCTCCCACAGTACGAACTCGTGCCAAACTTGGAATTTGTTTCTTACTACTACCAATGTGCTGGCCCGTGCATTGCAATGGATCCAAAGTAGTAGAATAATACTTGTTCACAAACTTGAAATATAAAAACTCTAGTTTTGATATATATATATATATATATATGTATCAGTAAAAATAAAGTATGCTTCACTAAAGACATATTCGCGGTCGTAGAGGGCGTGCTCCACCTCGGAGATGTCGGAGACTCCGTCCTCTTCCCAGGCTGCGGCGTCGTCCACTTCGGCAATGGCTGCGTGCTCTAGTGGGTGTTGTGTCCATATGGGAGCTTCGAGCTACAGTACCAGTGGGGACGGGGGTTCACCTTTTCGTGGTTTCACATGGTCTGTGGAGAAAAATAGTATCAGAAGTGCATTGGAACGTGTCGGAGGAAGGCTGGCAGGAGCAGTACAAGAAACATAACATGCGCACCATATTTTGAGAAGGGTTTAATGTAATTTTTGTGAAATGGGTCTGTGTGGATGTACGATTAGTACATCCATATCATTGACATTCATGCATGCAACAAACATTTGTGTGCACGATTTCACCCTATTTTCATATTCTATTTGGGAGTGGATTTGATTTTTGTAATAGGAGCTCATTTTTGTAGTTGGTCTCAATTTAGACTATGCATGTATTACTGCAAGAGATAGATATAGAGAGAATATTTGTGTGACAAAGAGGGGGGAGGGGGCAGTGATATCTAACGAGAGAGGCATATGCGTGTTCGAAAGACTGTGTGTGTCATAGAGAGAGGAGTGTACGAAAGGGAGAGAGAGAGGGTGTGTGTGTTAGAGAGAGAGAGGTGCGTGTAACATTGGGATCGACAAGGTTACGAGGTTGTGGATATGGGAGAGCGATAGTGTGTGTGCGATGAAGGGACACACAGACAGTGTTTGTTTCCGTGTGAGAGAGGTGGATAGACCTCGACAGCATGGCTGGCTAGGGGTCGAAGGTTATGTGTGGTAGAAAGAGATAGTGGAGAGACAGATGAATGCTTGTTTGTTGCAAGGAGACCTAACTACATAGATGAGGGTAGCAAGAAGAAGGGAATGGTGGTGTGCCTTTTTGTCATGGGACGGAAGAGTGACCAAGAGACACGCATCGTGTGGAGAGGTGTATGTGTTGAGAGAGAGAGGGAGGCGTGGACCTGAATAATGAGATGGGTGCTCATGTGTATGCTATAGGGAAGGAATTGTCTAGGTGGTAGTCTTATGATGGCGACCCAATCTTTCAATGAGAGTGGGGATAAGTATTGATTTTCTGGATTTTGACATTGACGATCCACCTATATCGTAACCGATGATACAAATTGACAATCGTTCCTAAACAAATCTTCGATGGACGATGATCTTATTGTATGCACAAAATCTACCTGAATAACAAGATGGAGTTCCTCCAAGCAACCGAAGAACCGGCTAGAACTAAGATAACGCAATCATAATTGCCAATATGAATTAATTAAGGACAATGGTGGGGTTGCTGGTACTGAACAAAAGGCGGTAATCCTACTCACACCCCGCAAATGCAAATTATAGCGAAGCAAAACAATGTGTACACGACAACACGTGTTCTAACCTAGAAAAAGGGCAGTAGCCTTATTTATATCTATAGACTATATTAGTATATTTTTTATTTGCATAATTATATCTATATCTATTCCACCCCCTCCATTTGTAATTTACTCCGCACATATATAGCTTTGACTACAGCCAAATTTTATAAAGCTTGACCGAATTTGGTGAAAGCAATATGAACATTTATACTAACAAATTTACACGATGTGGAAATAAAAGCAATGATGAATCAAATGATATATATTCGGTGCTGTATATGTTAATACTTTTTCCTACAAATTGTTGAAAGTATACAAAGTTTGACTTTAGAGAAACCCAATATGCGATATTATGTACAGTAGTAGTACGTACCTATTTCTTCCCGTTTTTGTTCCTACGATGTTGTACCGTGCATGTACCTAGTTGTATCTATTACCCCTATACAGTGTGTGAATAACTTTGAAAGATGGTCGTTGGATGAAGCCAATCCGACAGTGCAGAGATGGCAAATCCGAGCACTACCGGCCGTTGGATATCATCTACATTCCACCAGATTCTGGCACGTCTACAATCTAGAATACTCCCTGGTTGAACTTAAGCATAATGCAGAAACCTCAAGACACAATCACTTCTCCTTTGTTCTAGAATCTTCCGTATCGTAATTGCCCAATTTTGTTTCTAGATGAATTGCCATTATTAGTTTTTATTTTATGCTTTACAACACACAATTCCATGAATCTTAAAATAGATTAACTTTTTTTATAAAAACTAATTGGTTTTGAATGGGATGGACTATAAGAATTAAACGAACATCTACATCATGCATATATGACTCAAAGCTTACATGCTATAGTGTGGTGTTTATTCATAATTTGGTTGCCAAAATCTCATGCGTGCAATGCACGTGTACCTTACTAGTAGTGGTAGTAGTAGTACAAACTTCGTAGTAGGAGTAGTACGGAGTGCTGCTACTCTATCAACGAGTCCCATCTGACACCAAATTTCTTCCCTTCTGTGCTACAGCTAGAGCTTCCCTTCCTCGTTTCTGTTTTCCAACGCGGCGGGCAGGGTGCGGTTTGCCGATAGTCGGTTTGCTTAATTGCGGTCCCACATGAAAGTGAAAATGCTAGGCAACACGCCTTCCCTAACTATGTGGCTTGCCGGACGGGCCGTGGAGTACTCCCGATTCCCGGGCATGTGGGGTGTGATGCGAACGCGGTAGGCCATTTCCATTTACTAGCAATGTGCCCGTGCGTTGCAACGGATCCAAAGTAGAATAATACTTGTTCACAAACTTGAAAGAAAACACTCTTTTTTTGATATACATATATACCACTAAAAACATATTATGTTTCACTCAAAATATATTTCTTAGACTGTTTTGATGAGGCGAGGGAGGGATGTGGTTGCTTTCAAGATAATAAGGGGTTTTCTGCAAATTGGAGCTGAGAAGTGGGTTATTGTTGCAAAAATGGCACAACTTACCTCGCAGCCTTTAGATGCAGATCTAATGGTCAGAAATGATGGATGGCAGACACACCATCATCACCAACTGAGTCTTTTATAGGAGTAGAGAAACATGTATAAATTGTAAAATTTGGTTCTGCTCCTTGGCACGATCGATAGATAGAAATAACGGTTGGAAACGCTAGGGCGGGGCTTTTCCCGCCAGAGAATAAGTAGGGTAGTAGCTAGGTTGGCGCATCGTCGGTTTGGTCACATGTGGTCCCACATGTTGTAGTAAAGCCTAGCCAATGTGCGTTGATCGGGAGGCCGGAACAACAGCGTGGTATGCGACGGGGAAGGGACATTCTTCACGTACATGTTCCAGTTTCTCATTTTGAACTTGCGAACGTGACAAGCGTGCTGCACGAGTAGTTTTGAATTTATAAGTTCAGTCTCAGTTTTTGAATTTAGGAGTAGTTCATAGGTCGGGTCAAGCATCGAACGTAAATTACGAAGTTGATGGAAAAGTTAAGCACAACTTATAAATTGACGGATGGAGTACTAGTTAGAGTGATGCATATAATTGCTTCCAAATGTGAGCAAAGGGATCGCACATGTCTTTATTGACTAGAACGAGAATGCAATAGCACAATAAGAATTAAGGCCACGATGATGCAATCGCAGTGGTGGTTACAGGAGCCAAGAAGAAAGATGCATCCATCAACGTACGACCTCCTCCTCCTCGACTCAGTGTGCCGAGCCACCGACCGGCGGCTTAGGAGCGGCGGCTTTTGTTGCTAGGTCAAGGTACTTCTCAACAAAGGCGTCCAAGGGTTCCAGCTGGTTGACGAAGGCCAACGTCGTAGCGTCCTCACCAGCCTTTTAGATACCTATGTACACGACTTCCTCGTACACGTGGATGTGTAGGTCGACGAATTCTTGCAGGGCGAGGCGCCTCGTGGCGAGAGCGACATCAAGGTGGACATTCTTCATTGCATCGGCGGGCAGTCGCAGGGCCACAAATGCTTGAAAGAGGTTCTCGCCATCGAGGCCAATTAGGGTGGCAGGT
Source organism: Triticum aestivum (assembly GCF_018294505.1). Classification (NCBI taxonomy): domain Eukaryota; kingdom Viridiplantae; phylum Streptophyta; class Magnoliopsida; order Poales; family Poaceae; genus Triticum; species Triticum aestivum. The sequence goes on from NC_057811.1 coordinate 348,430,934, forward strand.
AATGAGGGGCCCAGGCACGCAGGCTAGAGTAGTACGACGATGTCGTCCGCGAGCTTCTTGACGACGGTGAACTTGTTGATGGTCGCAACGATCATCTTGTCCAACTGAGACTCGTAGCTGGCATTGGTGATGGCCATGAACCAACCGGTCGCCAACACCCTCTGGAGACGATCCTCGGTGCCATGCCGCAGGCCGGCGTCATGGACCATCTAGCACCACCGCTAGCCGCTCACGCGCATCGCCGCCATTGGTCTGGAGTAAGCACTTTTGCGCTTAGTGTAGGTGCTTAGGTGAGTACGATGTGGTAGATGCATTGGAATGGAGGGGCGCCTTTATATGAGTGCAAACTGCATTGCATTCACATCGTGCTGCCTCTTTTCACCGTCCTCCTCCCATTATTACTCCCCTCAGCATGCTAATTAAAGGAGGATGCATCATTGGACGTTCCACATTTTGGGAACCGCTACCCTCTCCCTCGTGTGTGTTGAAGCCGAATTGGGAACTGCCCTGGTTTACTCAATATATTTTTACCGTCCTGGTTTACTAGTAGCTGTCAAATCGAATAGTATTGTGTCGCCCGCTGCACGCCCGGCTGAACACGCCTCCTCGCCTCCATCAAACGCATCCGTTAAACTCGCATGCAAACCGAGAAACTTACTCCGGCCACACGTCCGTTCATGAGCGGCCGGAATTAAACGCAATGCCGGGCGAGCTCCTCCCGTCCGCCCTCAGTTTAAACGAGGCCAGATGCCGGCCAAACTCCTTGATGACCCACAAGTATAGGGGATCTATCGTAGTCCTTTCGATAAGTCAGAGTGTCGAACCCAACGAGGAGCAGAAGGAACTGATAAGTGGTTTTCAGCAAGGTATTCTCTGTAAGCACTGAAATAATAGGTAACAGATAGTTTTGTGATAGGATAATTTGTAACGAGCAACAAGTAACAAAAGTAAATAAAGTGCAGCAAGGTGGCCCAATCCTTTTTGTAGCAAAGGACAAGCCTGGACAAACTCTTATATAGAGAAAAGCGCTCCCATGGACACATGGGAATTATCATCAAGCTAGTTTTCATCACGTTCATATGACTCGCGTTCGGTACTTTGATAATTTGATATGTGGGTGGACCGGTGCTTGGGTGTTGTCCTTACTTGGACAAGCATCCCACTTATGATTAACCTCTATTGCAAGCATCCGCAACTAAAACAAAAGTATTAAGGTAAACCTAACCATAGCATGAAACATATGGATCCAAATCAGCCCCTTACGAAGCAACGCATAAACTAGGGTTTAAGCTTTTGTCACTCTAGCAACCCATCATCTACTTATTACTTCCCAATGCCTTCCTCTAGGCCCAAATAATGGTGAAGTGTTATGTAGTCGACGTTCACATAACACCACTAGAGGATAGGCAACATACATCTCATCAAAATATCGAACGAATACCAAATTCACATGACTACTAATAGCAAGACTTCTCCCATGTCCTCAGGAACAAACGTAACTACTCACAAAGCATATTCATGTTCACAATCAGAGGAGTATTAATATGTATATAGGATCTGAACATATGATCTTCCACCAAATAAACCAACTAGCATCAACTACAAGGAGTAATCAACACTACTAGCAACCTACAGGTACCAATCCCGGACTTAGAGACAAGAATTGGATACAAGAGATGAACTAGGGTTTGAGATGAGATGGTGCTGGTGAAGATGTGATGGAGATTGCCCTCTCCCGATGAGAGGAGCGTTGTTGATGACGATGGCGATGATTTCCCCCTCCCGGAGGGAAGTGTCCCCGGCAGAACAGCTCTGCCGGAGCCCTAGATTGGTTCCGCCAAGGTTCCGCCTCGTGGCGGCGGAGTCTCGTCCCGAAAGCTTGCTTATGATTTTTCTTCGGACGAAAGACCTCATATAGCAGAAGATGGCCACCGGAGGGCCAACAGGGGGCCCACGAGGCAGGGGGCGCGCCCCCACCCTCGTGGCCAGGTGGGGCCCCCCTGACGCATTTCTTCCGCTCAATATTTTTTATTATTTCCAAAAATAACTTTCGTGGAGTTTCAGGACTTTTGGAGTTGTGCAGAATAGGTCTCTAATATTTGCTCCTTTTCCAGCCCAGAATTCCAGCTGCCGGCATTCTCCCTCCTTACGTAAACCTTGTAAAATAAGAGAGAATAGGCATAAGTATTGTGACATAATGTGTAATAACAGCCCATAATGCAATAAATATCGATATAAAAGCATGATGCAAAATGGACATATCAACTCCCCCAAGCTTAGACCTCGCTTGTCCTCAAGCGAAAGCCGATAACGATAAATATGTCCACATGTTTAGAGGTAGAGGTGTCGATAAAATAAAATACGGACATGAGGGCATCATGATTATTCTCATAAGAGCAACATATATGGATATTGTCATATAATTTCTTATGCTCAAGTAATAATCTATTCACAATGCAAACTATGAATTAGAAACTTTATTGAGAACTAACAAACTATAATCTCAGTCATTGAAGCAATTGCAATTTATCATAACCTTAGAAAGAGTCTATGTCAGAGCTTTCTAGCAAGTCCACATACTCAACTATCATTTAGTCTTTCATGATTGCTAACACTCACGCAATACTTGTGGTCACGGAGTTTTAACCGGACACAGAGAAAGATAGGGGCTTATAGCTTCGCCTCCCAACCTTTTACCTCAAGGGTAATGTCAACAATAATAAGTCATGTTAACTTACATTCAATTAGATATATATATATATATCAGGATCTTTCCAACATCCTGTGCTTGCCAAAGGATAAAATGTAAAAAGGAAAGGTGAAGATCACCATGACTCTTGCATAAGGTAGAAGATAATAATAAAAGATAGACCCTTCGCAGAGGGAAGCAGAGGTTGCCATGCACTTTCAAGGTTGGATGCACAAAATATTAATGCGAAAGAACGTCGCTTTATATTGCCACTTGTGATATGAACCTTTATTATGCAGTCTATCACTTTTATTTCTTCCACATCACAAGATCGTATAAAGCTTATTTCCTCCACACCAATCAATCATACATATTTCGAGAGCAATTTTTATTGCTTGCACCGATGACAACTTACTTGAAGGATCTTACTCAATCCATAGGTAGATATGGTGGACTCTCATGGCAAAACTGGTTTAAGGGTTTTTGGAAGCACAAGTAGTATCTCTACTTGGTGCATAGAATTTGGCTAGCATGAGGGGGAAAGGCAAGCTCAACATGTTGGATGATCCATGACAATATACTTTATCTCAGATATAAGAAAACATAACCCATTACGTTGTCTTCCTTGTCCAACATCAACTCTTTAGCATGTCATATTTTAATGAGTGCTCCCAATCATAAAAGATGTCCATGATAATATATTTATATATCAAACCTCTCTTTCTTTATTACTTCTTATTAATTGTAACAATGACCAACGCTATGTTTGTCAACTCTCAACAATTTTTAATCATCATACTCTTTCTATGTGAAGTCATTACTCTCAATAAGATCAATATGATCTCTTTATTTCTTTTTATTCTTTTTCTTTTACTCAAGATCATAGCAAGATAATCAAGCCCTTGACTCAACACTAATCTTTATTATATAGCTCACGGACTAGATTACATAGAGGGATCATAAAGGAAAACTCAAAACTAGATCATACCAAAACTTTATTCTACTAGATCAAGATACTACTAATAGGATCGAACTAAGAAAAACAGTAAAGATAGGAGTGTCATGGTGATACGATACCGGGGCATCTCCCCCAAGCTTGGCAGTTGCCAAGGGGAGTGCCCATACCCATATGATTATGTCTCCTTTGCTGGTGAAGGGATTGTTGATGATGTAGGCTTGTCGTCCATCTTCCAAGGCATAGGCTCACCATCATAGAAGGATGATCGAGTCTCCGGGATCCTTAAATCTGCAGCCAAACTCATCCTTTTGAATCTATATTCATACTCACAGTTTTGGTTTTGCAGGTCATATATTTGGGCTTGGAGGTGCTCGATTTTCTCGTGGAGCTTGAAGATGGCCTCCCCAATATCCTTGGCATCCAGCTTGTGGTTGTTGGTGAACTCCGTGATCATTATGCGATTGGAGTCAAGTCCACGCTCCACCATCTCCTGGCACTTGAAAACTTGTTGCTCCATTGCTTCAAGCCTTGTCTCCAAACTTCCGGTCCTCCGTGGTCCCTCAACATCGCGGATGTGCAGCACCCCCTCATGCATCTCAATGGTTTGAGGGTGTTGCAGCACCTCCGCGAGGTAGGGATTGATGACCTTCTCGAAGAACTTGTCCTTGGAGGCACTTGGAGACGTCATGATGATCTAGATCTGTCAGAAAAAACAGCTCGAAACAAGAACAGAGGACAATTGTGTGATACGGGAGTCAAAACCTTCGGGAGAATATATAATGAATTTTTACCGACCAAAATACGTATCGTGCAAGAAAACGGAGTCCGCAGAGCGCACGAGGTGCCCACGAGGTAGGGGGGCGCGCCCAGGGGGTAGGGCGCGCCCTCCACCCTCGTGGAGCCCTCGTGTCCTTCCCGGACTGCTTCTTATTTTTCTATTTTTCTAAATATTCCAAAACGGAGAAATATTGCCTTTAGAACTGTTTTGGAGTTGGTTTACTTACCGTACCACATACCTATTCCTTTTCGGAGTCTGAAACGTTCCAGAAAGTGTCCCTTATGTATTCCTCCAGGGTTACGATTTCAATAACATTGGTTTCAACATTTATAGAATTACCTGAGATATAATGTTTGATTCTTTGACCGTTCACCACCTTCGGATTTGTCCTTCGAAGTTGTTGATGTTTATGGCACCGGAACGATAAACCTCTTCGATGACGTAAGGGCCTTCCCATTTAGAAAGAAGTTTTCCTGCAAAAAATCTTAAACGAGAGTTGTATAGCAATACATAATCACCTACATTAAACTCACGCTTTTGTATCCTTTTGTCATGCCATCTTTTAACTTTTTCTTTAAACAACTTGGCATTCTCGTAGGCTTGGGTTCTCCATTCGTCAAGTGAGCTAATGTCAAATAACCTCTTCTCTCCGGCAAGTTTGAAATCATACTTGAGCTCCTTAATAGCCCAATAAGCCTTATGTTCTAGTTTGAGAGGTAAGTGACATGCTTTTCCATAGACCATTTTATACGAAGACATACCCATAGGATTTTTATATGCAGTTCTATATGCCCATAATGCATCATCAAGTTTCTTGGACCAATTCTTCCTAGATCTATTAACAGTCTTTTGCAAAATTAATTTGAGCTCTCTATTACTCAATTCTACTTGACCACTAGACTGCGGGTGATAAGGAGATGCAATTCTATGATTAACATCATACTTAGCAAGAATTTTACGAAAAGCACCATGAATAAAATGTGAACCACCATCAGTCATTAAATATCTAGGGACTCCAAACCTCGGAAAAATAACTTCTTTAAGCATTTTAATAGAAGTGTTACTATCAGCACTACTAGTTGGAATAACTTCTACCCACTTAGTAACGTGATCAACAACAACTAAATATGTGTGTAACCATTAGAGGCGGGAAAAGGTCCCATATAATCAAAGCCCCAAACATCAAATGGTTCAATAACAAGTGAATAATTCATATGCATTTCTTGACGTCTACTAATGTTACCAATTCTTTGACATTCATCACAAGACAAGACAAACTTACGGGCATCCTTGAAGAGAGTAGGCCAATAAAAACCGGATTGCAATACCTTATGTGCAGTTCTGTCTCAAGCGTGGTGTCCTCCATAAGCCTTGGAGTGACACTTGCGTAGGATCTATTCCTGTTCATGCTCAGGTACACAACGTCTAATAACACCATCTACTCCTTCTTTATAAAGATGTGGGTCATCCCAAAAGTAATGTCTCAAATCATAGAAGAACTTTTTCTTTTGCTGGTATGTGAAACTAGGTGGTATAAATTTAGCAACAATATAATCAGCATACCACGGAGTACTACGAGAAGTATTTATGACATTTAATTGCTCATCAGGAAAGCTATCATCAATAGGTAGTGGGTCATCAAGAACATTTTCTAACCTAGACAAGTTGTCTGCAACAGGGTTCTCAACTCCCTTTCTATCAACAATATGCAAATCAAGTTCTTGTAGCAAGAGAACCCATCTAATAAGTCTAGGTTTAGCATCTTTCTTTTCCATAAGATATTTAATAGCAGCATGATCAGTGTGAATAGTTACTTTAGAATCAACAATATAAGGTCTGAACTTATCACAAGCAAATACGACTGCTAAAAATTCTTTTTCAGTAGTAGCATAATTTCTTTGAGCATTGTCTAGAGTTTTGCTAGCATATTGGATAACATTTAATTTCTTATCAACTCTTTTCCCTAGAACAGCACCTACAGCATAATCACTAGCATCACACAAAATTTCAAAGGGTAAATTCCAATCAGGTGGCTGAACAATAGGTGCAGAAATCAATGCTTTCTTAAGTATTTCAAATGCTTCTAGACAATCATCATCAAAGACAAATGGTATATCTTTTTGTAATAAATTAGTCAGAGGCCGAGAAATTTTTGAGAAGTCCTTAATGAACCTCCTATAAAAACTGGCGTGACCAAGGAAACTTCTTATACCTTTGATGTCCTTGGGACATGGCATCTTTTCAATAGCATCAACCTTGGCTTTATCGACTTCAATACCTCTTTCAGAAACTTTAAGCCCCAAGACAATACCTTCATTAACCATAAAGTGGCACCTTTCCCAATTCAAGACAAGATTAGTTTCTTCACATCTCTGCAAAACTCGGTCAAGGTTGCTCAAGCAATCATCAAAATAGGATCCATAGACGGAGAAATCATCCATGAAAACCTCACAAATCTTTTCACAAAAGTCAGAGAATATAGCCATCATGCATCTTTGAAAGGTAGCAGGTGCATTACATAAACCAAAAGGCATACGTCTATAAGCAAAAGTACCAAAAGGGCAAGTAAAAGTAGTCTTTGATTGATCTTTGGCTGACACGGGTATTTGAGAGAAACCAGAATAACCATCTAGGAAGCAAAAATGTGTATGTTTGGATAATCTTTCTAGCATTTGATCGATAAAAGGCAAGGGGTAGTGATCTTTTTAGTAGCCTTATTTAATTTGCGGAAGTCAATTACCATCCTATAACCTGTAATAATTCTTTGCGGAATCAATTCATCTTTATCATTAGGAATGACAGTAATACCTCCCTTCTTAGGTTCACAATGGACAGGGCTTACCCACTGACTATCAGCAACGGGATAAATAATACCTGCCTCTAGAAGCTTTAGTATTTCCTTTCTTACCACTTCTTTCATTTTAGGATTCAGCCGTCGTTGATGATCACGAACTGGTTTGGCATCTTCCTCCAAATTTATTTTATGTTGACATAGAGTGGGACTAATGCCCTTAAGATCATCAAGAGTATATCCAATAGCAGCATGGTCCTTCTTCAGAGTTTTCAATAATCTCTCTTCTTCATGCTCTGAAAGGTTAGCACTAATAATAACAGGATATATCTTTTTCTCATCAAGATAAGCATATTTAAGAGTATCAGGTAACGGTTTAAGCTCAAACACGGGATCACCCTTGGGTGCAGGATGATCCCCTAGGATTTCAACAGGCAAATTGTGTTTCAGGATGGGTTCTTGTTTAAAGAATACTTCATCTATTTCCCTTCTTTCATTCATAAACATATCATTTTCATGGTCTAGCAAATATTGTTCTAAAGGATCACTAGGAGGCACGAGAATAGAAGCAAGACCAATTATTTCATCCTTACTAGGAAATTCCTCTTCATGGTGTTGTCTACTAAATTTAGAAAAGTTGAACTCATGAGACGTATCACCCAAGCCAATAGTAACGACATCCTTTTCGCAGTATATCCTAGCATTAACAGTGTTCAAGAAGGGTCTACCAAATATAATGGGACAAAAGCTATCTTGTGGGGAACCAAGAACAAGAAAATCAGCAGGATATTTAGTTTTGCCACACAAGACTTCAACATCTCTAAAAATTCCCATTGGTGAAATAGTATCTCTATTGGCAAGTTTAATTGTGACATCAATATCTTTTAACTCAGTAGGTGCAATATCATGCTTAATTTCTTTGTATAAGTCAATAGGTATAGCACTAGCACTGGCACCCATATCGCATAAGCCATGATAACAATGATCTCCTATTTTAACAGAGATAACAAGCATGCCTACCACAGGTCTATGTTTATCTTTAGCACAAGGTTTAGCAATTCTAGCAGTTTCATCACAGAAATGAATTACATGCCCATCGATATTATCAGACAAGAGATCTTTAACAATAGCAATATTAGGTTCAACTTTAATCTGCTCAGGAGGTGTATAAGTTCTAATATTGCTTTTACGAACCACAGTTGAAGCTTTAGCATGATCTTTTATTCTAACAGGTTAAGGTGGTTTCTCAACATAAGAAGTAGGAACAATAGGATCATTATAAGTGATAGTCTTTTCTTCAACTTTAATCGGTGCAGCTACTTTTACTTCTATGGGAGGATGATATTTAAACCACTTCTCCTTAGGGAGATCAACATAAGCAGCAAAAGATTCACAGAAAGAGGCTACTATCTAAGAGTCAAGTCCATATTTAGTGCTAAATTTACGGAAAACATCGATATCCATAAAAGATTTAACACAATCATACTTAGGTGTCATACCTGACTCCTTACCTTCGTCGAGATCCCAATCTTCAGAGTTGCGTTTAATTATATCCAATAAATCCCATTTGAATTCAATAGTCTTCATCATAAAAGATCCAGCACAAGAAGTATCGAGCATGGTGCGCTTGTTATCAGAAAGCCGAGCATAAAAACTTTGAATAATTATTTCTCTTGGGAGCTCATGATTGGGGCATGAATATAACATTGATTTAAGCCTCCCCCAAGCTTGAGCGATGCTTTCTCCTTCGCGAGGACAAAAATTACATATATAATTGCGATCACGATGAAAGAGATGCATAGGATAAAATTTCTGATGAAATTCCAATTTCAGTCGTTTTTAGTTCCATGATCCTGTATCATCACATAGCCTATACCATGTCAATGCATCTTCCTTCAAAGATAAAGGAAAGACCTTCTTCTTAATAAAATCACCGGGTATACCTGCAAGCTTAAATAATCCACAAACTTCATCCACATAGATTAGGTGCTCATCAGGATGCTTTGTTCCATCTCCTGCAAAAGGATTAGCTAGCAGTTTTTCTAACATACCTGAAGGAATCTCAAAGTGGAAATTTTCATTTTCAATAGGTTCAGTAGGTTGAGGAGCAACTCTTTGCTCTACCTGGTCGGGGTGAAGATACTCGAACAAGCCCCTGAGAGGATTACTTTCCATAGTAACAAGTGACAGTAAATTTCAGCACACTATATAAATTTTTCCTTACCAAATTCCACCTACCAAAGGCGCTTCACTCCCCGGCAACGGCGCCAGAAAAGAGTCTTGATGACCCACAAGTATAGGGGATCTATCGTAGTCCTTTCGATAAGTAAGAGTGTCAAACCCAACGAGGAGCAGAAGGAAATGATAAGCGGTTTTCAGCAAGGTATTCTCTGCAAGCACTGAAATAATAGGTAACAGATAGTTTTGTGATAGGATAATTTGTAATGAGCAACAAGTAACAAAAGTAAATAAAGTGCAGCAAGGTGGCCCAATCCTTTTTGTAGCAAAGGACAAGCCTGGACAAACTCTTATATAGAGAAAAGCGATCCCGAGGACACATGGGAATTATCGTCAAGCTAGTTTTCATCACGTTCATATGATTCGCGTTCGGTACTTTGATAATTTGATATGTGGGTGGACCGGTGCTTGGGTGCTGTCCTTACTTGGACAAGCATCCCACTTATGATTAACCTCTATTGCAAGCACCTGCAACTACAACAAAAGTATTAAGGTAAACCTAACCATAGCATGAAACATATGGATCCAAATCAGCCCCTTACGAAGCAACGCATAAACTAGGGTTTAAGCTTTTGTCACTCTAGCAACCCATCATCTACTTATTACTTCCCAATGCCTTCCTCTAGGCCCAAATAATGGTGAAGTGTTATGTAGTCGACGTTCACATAACACCACTAGAGGATAGGCAACATACATCTCATCAAAATATCGAACGAATACCAAATTCACATGACTACTAATAGCAAGACTTCTCCCATGTCCTCAGGAACAAACGTAACTACTCACAAAGCATATTCATGTTCATAATCAGAGGAGTATTAATATGCATATAGGATCTGAACATATGATCTTCCACCAAATAAACCAACTAGCATCAACTACAAGGAGTAATCAACACTACTAGCAACCTACAGGTACCAATCCCGGACTTAGAGACAAGAATTGGATACAAGAGATGAACTAGGGTTTGAGATGAGATGGTGCTGGTGAAGATGTTGATGGAGATTGCCCTCTCCCAATGAGAGGAGCGTTGGTGATGACGATGGCGATGATTTCCCCCTCCCGGAGGGAAGTGTCCCCGGCAGAACAGCTCTGCCGGAGCCCTAGATTGGTTCCGCCAAGGTTCCGCCTCGTGGCGGCGGAGTCTCGTCCCGAAAGCTTGCTTATGATTTTTCTTCGGACGAAAGACCTCATATAGCAGAAGATGGCCACCGGAGGGCCAACAGGGGGCCCACGAGGCAAGGGGCGCGCCCCCACCCTCGTGGCCAGGTGGGGCCCCCCTGACGCATTTCTTCCGCTCAATATTTTTTATTATTTCCAAAAATAACTTTCGTGGAGTTTCAGGACTTTTGGAGTTGTGCAGAATAGGTCTCTAATATTTGCTCCTTTTCCAGCCCAGAATTCCAGCTGCCGGCATTCTCCCTCCTTATGTAAACCTTGTAAAATAAGAGAGAATAGGCATAAGTATTGTGACATAATGTGTAATAACAGCCCATAATGCAATAAATATCGATATAAAAGCATGATGCAAAATGGACGTATCACTCCTACCGTCCACCCTCTATTTAAACGAGGCCAGACAGCGGGCAAGAATCGCACCCCTCCGCCGCTCCCCCGTCTCCTTCTTCACCATTTTCTCCACTCTTTCGATGGCTTCCGAGGAGCTGTTCTCCGGCATACTACCCGGCTGGGTGGCCCGCGGAGCCCTCCAGATACGAGCGATGCCGCTCGGTGCTTCAGCTACCTCGCCTGGCCCGACAGAGCCAGTTGCCGCCCCAGGCCGGCGTGTAGTTCAGCAACTCGTCGATCCAGTTCAGCTCGATGAGGAGTGGCGAGTTGCTCCACGCTGGGACGGCGGCACGGGCGTCATCGTTGCCGCGTCGTACCGCGCCACCAGTGTCTGCGGTAGCGCCATGCTGGTAGAGACAGAAGCCGGGTGCGCGGGGAGCGATGAGTCGGTGGCCAGCTTCTCTGTGTCCGCCGCCATCACCGAGGAGAAGTAGAACACGGGAGGCCGCTGCCGCTTGGGTCCCATGAAGGCCACCGCCGAGGCGACGACTGCGTATACAGGTGGTTTCTTTGCTGCTTCGTCTCTTGCGAGGACCTTCGTCGACCCCGCAAGTGTCTGCCGGACATGAGAAAGACAAAGGGATCCGCGGGCGGCCATTTAGATTAGGTATTAATTATACCACGAGAGCCGGATTAGCATCGCTTAGTTCATGTAAATGTAATGAAATCCGTCATGTTTATATGAAGATCCTGCTTTTTATACAAAATCCTTCATGCTTATATGAAATCAGTCCGTGTTTGCATGAATTTCCTCTGGTTGGTTAGAGTTGTGAAAATGTATGCCGCTGGCATTGGATGTCGTTCTCCATGGAAGGAAGCGGGAGGAGATTTGCTGGTTGCCATTGGAGATGCTCTTATGCTGGAAATAATAGTCACATCCAATCAATTTGAGTTAATTGCGTGTATGATTCTCCCTCTATAAAAAGTTAATTGCATGTACAGTGTACATGACTTGCAGGGTGGCTACAGATTCGTACAGAAAGTTAAAAATAAACAAATCCATCCTTAATCTTGTATTCTTAGTACTCTGTGGGTTCTATGTCAGTATAGTAGCAAAAGAAGTATATATTAAAAAATCTAAAAATCTAAAGTTTAAGATAGAATTCGAACTCAGGTCATCGCATTGCGAGCATCCGGCGCTAACCAGTCCACCAAATGTTCGTTGTGGACGATGCAAGAGATATATCTCCTCTCTTATAAAAAAACAGAGTTGGTGATGATGGTGTGCCTGCCGTCCTGCAATATAGGCCGTCCGATTTATATCTGACGGATAGGAAGGAAACTATGGCAATTTTGCAAAAAGATACCCACACCCCTCTCCACATTTGCAAATAAGGCTTTCCCTCGTTCATCCTTTTCTCCCACAAGATAAACTACTCATACAAATGCATCTTGATGTTCTGTGCAACGCATGGGCATCTTGCTAGTTTCTTTTTAAATAGTTACTGCGATAATTGGGTTGAAGTGATATATTTTATGTCTGCCCCGAATGATCTCAAATTCACTAGTAGTAACAAAGAAAAGGTTGCCTTGTTAATTAACAGAAAACAGGGTGAAAACTATCACATGAGGCCGGTAAAACAAGGCACACTAGGTTCAGCGGCATCGTCACTTCAGTTGTGTGCGCGCGAGAAATCTACATATCGAGGGGGCCTACGGAGAGAAAGATGTATCGAGTGTGTGTGAGCGAGGCACAGAGACACAACTAGTGAGTGTGTGTGTGTGTGTGTGTGTGTGTGTTTCAGAGAGAGGCCAATTGATAGATTAAGATCAAGATCGAGGCGTCACC